>NC_069508.1:45206198-45506198 GCF_027579735.1 Bombina bombina
ATGTATGAAGGAATTTTTCTTAAAATGGAAGAAAATTTTAGCATCGCCAATCGCAGTACAATTGCAATTTGTTGCCCCTATTAGGAAATCGGAAACTTACTTTATTGGTGGCGGATTGTCTCCCTCAAACATGGTCGCCAGATATTAGAAGTATTTAACCAAATTAAGTAGGATAAGCAATATGTTCACAGAACTATACGGAGGTTAGGGGTGGGAGAGAGAGGGAAGGGGTTCCCTACCCTTTTTTTCTCTCTTTTTCTGGTTTTGTTTGTTGTGTTATATGGTGTTATGTAATTTACTTGTGAGAAAATGGTATCCATTCAGGGATAAAGAAGATACTATAGTGATCTTTAGGCTAAAATTGCATATACAATGCTGGGTTTTTTGTTGTTAACTGCTTGGAATTTATTTCATGTTTGTTGGAATATAATGGGGAAAAATAGCCTAGGGTTGATTCTTAGTAATGTAATACAGGTTCAAAACTTTTAGAGCTATATTCTTTTTTCTGTTTCTTTGCTTTTTAGAAAATCTGATTTGTAAACTTTCCCCAAATATGTAAATAAGGTGATACTCTACTTTTTTCTGTACCCTAAATTGGATTACCAATAAAATAAATGGTTAAGGAAGAGTTCCTTCCTGGAAGTTGATGTAAGCCAGAGACTGTTGTCTGACTAATGGGCAAAAGACATCTGAGGTCAAATTAGAGCATTGGAAATAGTTATCAACTCAAACTGATGAAGGGGAGAGCAGACTTCTCCCTGGACCAAAGTTCCTGCGTTAGAATGCAGACAGCGATCCCGCTCCCTCTCGCCTGATAAGTGAGCGTTCTACCACTTGAGCCAATTCCCCGGCAGGTCTCAATGAGTCCCAGACACCTCCACAGCCCAGCAGGCTGGCATCTGGTCAAAACACCTGGGAAGGCCTCAAAAGCATGAGTTGAGGCCAAAGATCCAGCTAAAACCACCACGTTAAAAGATTTGACGTCCCCATTCCAATGACTGAGCATGCAGAACTGCTGAACTCTAACAGAATCTAACAGTCACTGAGGCCGCACAGTGGACAGGAGGAAGGAACTAGGTCTTCCTGACCTCTGACTTAATTGAAAGGATAAAAAACTCCTAAGTAGAATACCCATGTAGCTGGGACAAGGGAGCTCTTTGCCAGCTCCACTTCCATTTGTGGAACGAAGAAAAACAATTTATGCTTACCTGATAAATTTATTTCTCTTGTAGTGTGTTCAGTCCACGGGTCATCCATTACTTATGGGATATATTCTCCTTCCCAACAGGAAGTTGCAAGAGGATCACCCAAGCAGAGCTATATAGCTCCTCCCCTCACATGTCATATCCAGTCCAGTCATTCGACCGAAACAAGACGAGAAAGGAAAAACTATAGGGTGCAGTGGTGACTGGAGTTTGAATTAAAATTTAGAACTGCCTCAAAAAAAGACAGGGTGGGCCGTGGACTGAACACACTACAAGAGAAATAAATTTATCAGGTAAGCATAAATTATGTTTTCTCTTGTTAAGTGTGTTCAGTCCACGGGTCATCCATTACTTATGGGATACCAATACCAAAGCTAAAGTACACGGATGATGGGAGGGACAAGGCAGGACCATTAAACAGAAGGAACCACTGCCTGTAGAACCTCTCTCCCAAAAACAGCCTCCGAAGCAAAAGTGTCAAATTTGGAAAATTTGGAAAAAGTATGAAGTGAAGACCAAGTTGCAGCCTTGCAAATCTGTTCAGAGGTCTCATTTTTAAAAGCCCAAGTGGAAGCCACAGCTCTAGTGGAATGAGCTGTAATTCTTTCAGGAGGCTGCTGTCCAGCAGTCTCATAGGCTAAACGTATTATGCTACGAAGCCAAAAAGAGAGAGGTGGCCGAAGCCTTTTGACCTCTCCTCTGGCCAGAATAAACGACAGAGAAGAAGTTGGCCAAAAATCTTTAGTTGCCTGTAAGTAGAACTTCAGGGCACGGACTACGTCCAGATTATGCAAAAGACGTTCCTTCTTTGAGGAAGGATTAGGACATAAGGATGGAACAACCATCTCTTGATTGATATTCCTGTTAGAAACAACCTTAGGTAAAAACCCAGGTTTAGTACGCAGAACTACCTTGCCTGAATGAAAAATCAGATAAGGAGAATCGCAATGTAAGGCAGATAGCTCAGAGACTCTTCGAGCAGAGGAAATAGCCATCAAAAACAGAACTTTCCAAGATAAAAGGTTAATATCAATGGAATGAAGGGGTTCAAACGGAACACCCTGAAGAACTTTAAGAACCAAGTTTAAGCTCCACGGAGGAGCAACAATTTTAAACACAGGCTTAATCCTAGTCAAAGCCTGGACGTCTGGATTCTCTGCCAGACGTTTGTGTAAAAGAATAGACAGAGCAGAAATCTGTCCCTTTAGTGAACTAGCGGATAAGCCCTTTTCTAAACCCTCTTGTAGAAAAGACAATATCCTAGGAATCCTAACCTTACTCCATGAGTAACTCTTGGATTCACACCAATATAAATATTTACGCCATATCTTATGGTAAATTTTTCTGGTAACAGGTTTCCGAGCCTGTATTAATGTATCAATTACCGACTCCGAAAAACCACGCTTTGATAGAATCAAGCGTTCAATCTCCATGCAGTCAGCCTGTCACTGCTGCAGCGGCATTCTGGTTTGAGTCTCTGGAAGAGGCGATTCGCACAGCACCATTGGATGAGTCTTTGAGCAAGATTAGAACCCTTAAGCTGGCTAATGCGTTTGTTTCGGATGCCGTAGTGCATTTAACCAAACTTACGGCTAAGAATTCCGGATTCGCCATACAGGCGCGCAGAGCGCTATGGCTTAAATCCTGGTCAGCAGATGTAACTTCTAAGTCTAAACTACTGAACATTCCTTTCAAAGGGCAGACCTTATTCGGGCCCGGCTTGAAGGAAATTATTGCTGACATTACCGCTCCAAAACAGAAAGGAACTACTGCTCGTTACAGACCGGGTTGAAAAGCCTACTTCCACCCCTAAGACAGAATGAAGACAGGGCCCCCTTTCCCGGAGACTGATCTAGTGGGGGGCAGACTTTCTCTCTTCGCCCAGGCTTGGGCAAGGGATGTACAGGATACCTGGAAGTTGGAGATTATATCTCAGGGATACCTTCTGGATTTCAAAACTTCTCCACAAGGGAGGTTTCATCTGTCAAGGTTATCAACAAACCTAGTAAAGAAAGAGGCATTTCTACAATGTGTACAAGACCTCTTGGTGATGGAGTGATCCACCCAGTTCCGCGAACGGAACAGGGGCAAGGGTTTTATTCAAATCTGTTTGTGGTTCCCAAAAAAGAGGGAACCTTCAGACCAATCTTAGACTTAAAAATCTTAAACAAGTTCCTAAGGGTTCCATCGTCAAGATGGAAACCATTCGGACCATCCTACCCATGATCCAAGAGGGTCAATATATGACCACAGTGGACTTAAAGGATGCCTACCTTCACATACCGATTCACAAAGATCATTATCGGTACCTAAGGTTTGCCTTCCTAGACAGGCATTACCAGTTTGTAGCTCTTCCCTTCGGGTTAGCTACGGCCCCGAGAATTTTTACAAAGGTTCTGGGCTCACTTCTGGCGGTACTAAGACCACGAGGCATAGCGGTGGCTCCGTACCTAGACGACATTCTGATACAAGCGTCAAGTTTTCAAAATGCAAAGTCTCATACAGAGATAGTTCTAGCATTTCTGAGGTCTCATGGGTGGAAAGTGAACGAGGAAAAGAGTTATCTGTTACCGCTCACAAGGGTTCCTTTTCTAGGGACTCTTATAGATTCTGTAGAGATGAAGATTTACCTGACGGAGTCCAGGTTATCAAAGATTCTCAATGCTTGCCGTGTCCTTCACTCCATTCCAAGCCCATCAGTAGCTCAGTGCATGGAAGTAATCGGCTTAATGGTCGCGGCAAAGGACATAGTGCCATTTGCGCGCCTACATCTCAGACCGCTGCAACTATGCATGCTAAGTCAATGGAACGGGGATTACTCAGATCTGTCCCCTTTGCTAAATCTGGACCAGGAGACCAGAGATTCTCTTCTCTGGTGGTTGTCACGGGTTCATCTGTCCGAAGGAATGACCTTTCGCAGACCAGATTGGACGATTGTAACAACAGATGCCAGCCTACTAGGCTGGGGAGCAGTCTGGAACTCCCTGAAGGCTCAGGGATCGTGGACTCAGGAGGAGAAACTCCTCCCAATAAAAATTCTAGAATTAAGAGCAATATTCAATGCTCTTCTAGCTTGGCCTCAGTTAGCAACACTGAGGTTCATCAGATTTCAGTCGGACAACATCACGACTGTGGCTTACATCAATCATCAAGGGGGAACCAGGAGTTCCCTAGCGATGTTGGAAGTCTCGAAGATAATTCGCTGGGCAGAGTCTCACTCTTGCCACCTGTCAGCGATCTACATCCCAGGCGTGGAGAACTGGGAGGCGGATTTTCTAAGTCGCCAGACTTTTCATCCGGGGGAGTGGGAACTTCACCCAGAGGTATTTGCTCAACTGATTCGTCGTTGGGGCAAACCGGATCTGGATCTCATGGCATCTCGCCAGAACGCCAAGCTTCCTTGTTACGGATCCAGGTCCAGGGACCCGGGAGCGGTGCTGGTAGATGCACTAGCAGCCCCTTGGGTTTTCAACATAGCTTATGTGTTTCCACCTTTTCCGTTGCTACCTCAACTGATTGCCAGGAACAAACAGGAGAGTGCATCGGTGATTCAGATAGTGCCTGCGTGGCCACGCAGGACCTGGTATGCAGACCTAGTGGACATGTCGTCCTGTCCACCATGGTCTCTACCCCTGAGACAGGACCTTCTAATTCAGGGTCCTTTCAACCATCCAAACCTAATTCCTCTGAGGCTGACTGCTTGGAAATTGAACGCTTGATTTTATCAATGCGTGGGTTTTCGGATTCGGTTATTGATACATTAATACAGGCTCGGAAACCTGTTACCAGAAAAATTTACCACAAGACATGGCGTAAATATTTATATTGGTGTGAATCCAAGAGTTACTCATGGAGTAAGGTTAGGATTCCTAGGATATTGTCTTTTCTACAAGAGGGTTTAGAAAAGGGCTTATCCGCTAGTTCACTAAAGGGACAGATTTCTGCTCTGTCTATTCTTTTACACAAGCGTCTGGCAGAGAATCCAGACGTCCAGGCTTTGGCTAGGATTAAGCCTGTGTGACTGTTGCTCCTCCGTGGAGCTTAAACTTGGTTCTTAAAGTTCTTCAGGGTGTTCCGTTTGAACCCCTTCATTCCATTGATATTAAGCTTTTATCTTGGAAAGTTCTGTTTTTGATGGCTATTTCCTCGGCTCGAAGAGTCTGAGCTATCTGCCTTACATTGTGATTCTCCTGATCTGATCTTTCATTCAGACAAGGTAGTCATGCGTACTAAACCTGGGTTTTTACCCAAGGTTGTTTCTAACAGGAATATCAAGAGATTGTTGTTCCATCATTATGTCCTAATCCTTCTTCAAAGAAGGAACGTCTTTTACATAATCTAGACGTGGTCCGTGCCCTGAAGTTCTACTTACAGGCAACTAAAGATTCGACAAACTTCTTCTCTGTTTGTCGTTTACTCTGGACAGAGGAGAGGTCAAAAAGCTTCGGCTACCTCTCTCTCCTTTTGGCTTCGTAGCATAATACGCTTAGCCTACGAGACTGGACAGCAGCCCCCTGAAAGAATTACAGCTCATTCCACTAGAGCTGTGGCTTCCACCTGGGCCTTTAAGAATGAGGCCTCTGTTGAACAGATTTGCAAGGCTGCAACTTGGTCTTCTCTTCATACTTTTTCCAAACTTTACAAATTTGACACTTTTGCTTCTTCGGAGGCTGTTTTTGGGAGAAAGGTTCTACAGGCAGTGGTTCCTTCTGTTTAATGTTCCTGCCTTGTCCCTCCCATCATCCGTGTACTTTAGCTTTGGTATCCCATAAGTAATGGATGACCCATGGACTGAACACACTTAACAAGAGAAAACATAATTTATGCTTACCTGATAAATGTATTTCTCTTGTGTGTTCAGTCCACGGCCCGCCCTGTCTTTTTGAGGCAGGTTCTAAATTTTAAATTATAACTCCAGTCACCACTGCACCCTATAGTTTCTCCTTTCTTGTCTTGTTTCGGTCGAATGACTGGATATGACATGTGAGGGGAGGAGCTATATAGCAGCTCTGCTTGGGTGATCCTCTTGCAACTTCCTGTTGGGAAGGAGAATATATCCCATAAGTAATGGATGACCCGTGGACTGAACACACTACAAGAGAAATAAATTTATCAGGTAAGCATAAATGTTTTTAGGTCTAAGGCAGTTCTTAACTGACCCTCCTGTACCAAGGAAGAATGGAGCGAATAGTCTCAATCTCAAAGGTCGGTACTTAAAACAGTTCATGTCTAAATTAGGATGAAAAACATAATTTATGCTTACCTGATAAATTACTTTCTCCTGTAGTGTAGTCAGTCCACGGGTCATCATTACTTCTGGGATATTAACTCCTCTCCAACAGGAAGTGCAAGAGGATCACCCAAGCAGAGCTGCTATATAGCTCCTCCCGTCTACGTCACACCCAGTCATTCGACCGAGAACCAAACGAGAAAGGAGAAACTATAGGGTGCAGTGGTGACTGGAGTATAATTTAAAAATTTAGACCTGCCATAAAAAACAGGGCGGGCCGTGGACTGACTACACTACAGGAGAAAGGAATTTATCAGGTAAGCATAAATTATGTTTTCTCCTGTTAAGTGTAGTCAGTCCACGGGTCATCATTACTTCTGGGATACCAATACCAAAGCTAAAGTACACGGATGACGGGAGGGACAGGCAGGATCTTTATACGGAAGGGACCACTGCCTGAAGAACCTTTCTCCCAAAAACAGCCTCCGAAGAAGCAAAAAAGTGTCAAATTTGTAAAATTTGGAAAAAGTATGAAGAGAAGACCAAGTTGCAGCCTTGCAAATCTGTTCAACAGAGGCCTCATTCTTAAAGGCCCAAGTGGAAGCCACAGCTCTAGTAGAATGAGCTGTAATTCTTTCAGGAGGCTGCTGTCCAGCAGTCTCATAGGCTAAACGTATTATGCTACGAAGCCAAAAAGAGAGAGAGGTAGCAGATGCTTTTTGACCTCTCCTCTGTCCAGAATAAACGACAAACAGGGAAGAAGTTTGGCGAAAATCTTTAGTTGCCTGTAAATAAAATTTCAGGGCACGGACTACATCTAGATTGTGCAGAAGTCGTTCCTTCTTTGAAGAAGGGTTAGGACACAATGATGGAACAACAATCTCTTGATTGATATTCTTGTTAGTGACAACCTTAGGTAAGAACCCAGGTTTAGTACGCAGAACTACCTTATCTGAATGAAAAATCAGATACGGAGAATAACAATGTAAGGCTGATAACTCAGACTCTACGAGCCGAGGAAATAGCCATTAAAAACAGAACTTTCCAAGATAACAATTTAATATCAATGGAATGAAGGGGTTCAAACGGAACACCCTGTAAAACGTTAAGAACTAAATTTAAGCTCCATGGTGGAGCAACAGTTTTAAACACAGGCTTAATCCTGGCCAAAGCCTGGCAAAAAGCCTGAACGTCTGGAACTTCTGACAGACGTTTGTGTAAAAGAATGGACAGAGCTGAGATCTGTCCCTTTAAGGAACTAGCAGATAAACCCTTTTCTAAACCCTCTTGTAGAAAAGACAATATCCTAGGAATCCTAACCTTACTCCATGAGTAACTCTTGGATTCGCACCAATGTAAGTATTTACGCCATATTTTATGGTAAATCTTTCTGGTAACAGGTTTCCTAGCCTGTATTAAGGTATCAATTACTGACTCCGAAAATCCACGCTTTGATAAAATCAAGTGTTCAATTTCCAAGCAGTCAGCTTCAGAGAAATTAGATTTTGATGTTTGAAAGGACCCTGAATTAGAAGGTCCTGTCTCAGAGGCAGAGACCAAGGTGGACAGGATGACATGTCCACTAGATCTGCATACCAGGTCCTGCGTGGCCACGCAGGCGCTATTAGAATCACCGATGCTCTGTCCCGTTTGATCCTGGCAATCAATCGAGGAAGCATCGGGAAGGGTGGAAACACATAAGCCATCCCGAAGGTCCAAGGTGCTGTCAAAGCATCTACCAGGACCGCTCCCGGGTCCCTGGACCCGTAACAAGGAAGCTTGGCGTTCTGGCGAGACGCCATGAGATCTATCTCTGGTTTGCCCCAAAGTCGAAGTATTTGGGCAAAGACCTCCGGATGAAGTTCCCACTCCCCCGGATGAAAAGTCTGACGACTTAGGAAATCCGCCTCCCAGTTCTCCACTCCAGGAATGTGGATCGCTGACAGGTGGCAAGAGTGAGACTCTGCCCAGCGAATTATCATTGATACTTCCATCATCGCTAGGGAGCTTCTTGTCCCTCCTTGATGGTTGATGTAAGCTACAGTCGTGATGTTGTCCGACTGAAACCTGATGAACCCCCGAGTTGTTAACTGAGGCCAAGCCAGAAGGGCATTGAGAACTGCTCTCAATTCCAGAATATTTATTGGAAGGAGACTCTCCTCCTGAGTCCATGATCCCTGAGCCTTCAGGGAATTCCAGACAGCGCCCCAACCTAGTAGGCTGGCGTCTGTTGTTACAATTGTCCAGTCTGGCCTGCTGAATGGCATTCCCCTGGACAGGTGTGGCCGATAAAGCCACCATAGAAGAGAATTTCTGGTCTCTTGATTCAGATTCAGAGTGGGGGACAAATCTGAGTAATCCCCATTCCACTGACTTAGCATGCACAATTGCAGCGGTCTGAGATGTAGGCGTGCAAAAGGTACTATGTCCATTGCCGCTACCATTAAGCCGATCACCTCCATGCATTGAGCTACTGACGGGTGTTGAATGGAATGAAGGACACGGCATGCATTTTGAAGCTTTGTTAACCTGTCTTCTGTCAGGTAAATATTCATTTCTACAGAATCTATCAGAGTCCCCAAGAATGTCGTCTAGGTACGGAGCCACCGAAATTCCTCGCGGTCTTAGTACCGCCAGAAGAGCGCCCAGAACCTTTGTGAAGATTCTTGGAGCCGTAGCCAATCCGAATGGAAGAGCTACAAACTGGTAATGCCTGTCTAGGAAGGCAAACCTTAGATACCGGTAATGATCTTTGTGAATCGGTATGTGAAGGTAAGCGTCCTTTAAATCCACTGTGGTCATGTACTGACCCTTTTGGATCATGGGTAAGATTGTCCGGATAGTTTCCATTTTGAACGATGGAACTCTTAGGAATTTGTTTAAGATCTTTAAATCCAAGATTGGTCTGAACGTTCCTTCTTTCTTGGGAACCACAGATTTGAGTAAAACCCCTGTCCGTGCTCCGACCGCGGAACCGGGTGGATCACTCCCATTAGCAAAAGATCTTGTACACAGCGTAGAAACGCCTCTCTCTTTATTTGGTTTGTTGACAACCTTGAAAGATGAAATCTCCCTTTTGGGGGAGAGGTTTTGAAGTCCAGAAGATATCCCTGAGATATGATCTCTAACGCCCAGGGATCCTGGACATCACTTGCCCAAGCCTGGGCGAAGAGAGAAAGTCTGCCCCCCACTAGATCCGTTACCGGATCGGGGGCCCTCAATTCATGCTGTCTTAGGGGCAGCAGCAGGTTTTCTGTCCTGCTTGCCCTTGTTCCAGGACTGGTTAGGTTTCCAGTCTTGTCTGTAGCGAGCAACAGCTCCTTCCTGTTTTGGTGCAGAGGAAGTTGATGCTGCTCCTGCCTTGAAGTTACGAAAGGCACGAAAAATAGACTGTCTAGTCCTAGGTTTGGCTCTGTCTTGAGGCAGGGCATGGCCTTTACCTCCTGTAATGTCAGCGATAATTTCTTTCAAACCGGGCCCGAATAAGGTCTGCCCTTTGAAAGGTATGTTAAGTAATTTAGATTTAGAAGTAACATCAGCTGACCAGGATTTTAGCCACAGTGCTCTACGTGCATGAATGGCGAATCCTGAATTCTTAGCCTAAGTTTAGTTAAATGTACTACGGCATCTGAAATAAATGAATTAGCTAGCTTAAGGGTTTTAAGCTTATTTGAAATCTCATCTATAGTTATTGAGTCAAGAGTCTCTTCCAGAGACTCGGACCAAAATGCGGCCGCAGCCGTGACAGACGCAATACATGCAAGGGGTTGCAATATAAAACCTTGTTGAACAAACATTTTCTTAAGGTAACCCTCTATTTTTTTATCCATTGGATCTGAAAAGGCACAGCTATCCTCCACCGGGATAGTGGTACGCTTAGCCAGAGTAGAAACCGCTCCCTCCACCTTAGGGACCATCTGCCATAAGTCCCGTGTGGTGGCGTCTATTGGAAACATTTTTCTAAATACAGGAGGGGGGGGGGGGGGGGGGGGAAGGGTACACCGGGCCTATCCCACTCCTTAGTAATTATCTCTGTAAGCCTCTTAGGTATAGGAAATACATCAGTACTCGCTGGTACTGCATAGTATCTATCCAGCCTACATAATTTCTCTGGGATTGCAACGGTGTTACAATCATTCAGAGCCGCTAATACCTCCCCTAGCAGTACACGGAGGTTTTCTAGTTAAAACTTAAAATTTGAAATGTCTGAATCCACTCTATTTGGATCAGATCCGTCACCTGCAGATTGAAGCTCTCCGTCCTCATGTTCTGCAAATTGTGACGCAGTATCTGACATGGCCCTAATATCAGCGCACTCTGTTCTCACCCCAGAGTGATCTCGCTTACCCCTAAGTTCTGGTAATTTAGACAAAACTTCAGTCATAACATTAGCCATGTCCTGTAGTGTGATTTGTAATGGCCGCCCTGAAGTACTCGGCGTTACAATATCACGCACCTCCCGAGCGGGAGATGCAGGTACTGACACGTGAGGCAAGTTAGTCGGCATAACTTCCCCCTCATTGTTTGGTGAATGATGTTCAATTTGTACAGATTGACTTTTATTTAAAGTAGCATCAATGCAATTAGTACATACATTTCTATTGGGCTCCACCTTGGCTTTTGCACATATAGCACAGAGATATTCCTCTGAGTCAGACATGTGTAACAAACTAGCAAGCTTGGAAATACTTTTCAACTCAATTTACAAGTAATATGAAAAACACACTGTGCCTTTAAGAAGCACAGAAAAAAACTATGACAGTTGAATAACAATGAACCGGAGAAATTATAAAAACCAAATTTTTCCCGGTAAAGGCATAAATTTAGCAAAGGATTGCCCCCATTAGCAATGGATAACTAACCCTTAATAGCAGAAAAAAAATGTACAAAATATAAACGTTTTTTATCACAGTCAAAGCACAATCTCACAGGTCTGCTGTGAGTGATTACCTCCCTCAAAATAATTTTTGAAGACCCTTGAGCTCTGTAGAGACGATCCGGATCATGCAGGGAGAGAAACAGACTTTTGACTGAATTTCTGATGCGTAGCAAAAGCGCCAAAATAGGCCCCTCCCCCTCAGCAGTGAGGGAAGTTCAGTAAACTGTCTTAAAATAAACGACAGCCAAGTGGAAAAACAGTGCCCAAAACAATTTTTCACCCAGTACCTCAGATAATTAAACGATTTAACATGCCAGCAAAACGTTTAAAATCAAATAACATGAAATGTCATTAAACAGCCTGTTGCTAGACGTTCCCACTGCAAGTTAGGCTAAAAGTTATATGCATATAGTATTATCCCAGTGAAGTGCCATTCCCCAGAATACTGAAGTGTAAACATATATACATAACAGCCTGATACCAGTTGCTACTACTGCATTTAAGGCTGAACTTGCATTATATCGGTATTGGCAGTATTTTCTCAGTCAATTCCATTCCTCAGAAAATAATATACTGCAACATACCTCTTTGCAGGTGAACCTGCCCGCTGTCCCCTGATCTGAAGTTTACCTCACTCCTCAGAATGGCCGAGAACAGCAAAATGAATCTTAGCTACGCCAGCTAAAATCATCCAAAAACTCAGGTAGATTCTTCTTCAAATTCTACCTGAGAAGGAACAACACACTCCGGTGCTGTTTAAAAATAACAAACTTTTGATTGAAGATATAAAAACTAAGTATAATCACCACAGTCCTCTCACACATCCTATCTATTAGTTGGGTGCAAGAGAATGACTGGGTGTGACGTAGAGGGGAGGAGCTATATAGCAGCTCTGCTTGGGTGATCCTCTTGCACTTCCTGTTGGGGAGGAGTTAATATCCCAGAAGTAATGATGACCCGTGGACTGACTACACTTAACAGGAGAAATAATTTGGAACAGAATGGAAAAGCTAAAAGGGATCCTTGACTTCTCTCATACCTGAGAATTCTCCTAAAAGCCGAGAAAAGGAACATTTTAAAAATGAATACTAGCAAAACTAAAATTCACTAGAAACTTGATTGACGACAGGAGAGTAAGTTTACCAGGTAGCCAACCCTTACTAAATAAAAAGGAGTTGAGGCTTGAATCTGAAAAGAACTACTTCAGCACCAGATGAAGGAATTATGCAGTCCGAAACAGATTTAATCCTCAGATGCTCCCGACTATCCTTATCACACTATAAGGAAGGCAATATGATAGTAGCAAGCGGAGCAGAAACCTTACTATCTGGATAATTAAATTTCATCTAGCGATTTCCCTTTAAGAAAGAAAAGCAGATAATGCCACAGAACCTCCATTATCACAAAAGTGTTCAAGCTTAAATCTGAAGAATACAACTTCAGATTTCTCCTTCATAAACTACTGAATTCTCTTCCAGCCTAGGAGAGGGACCTCTGTGTAGCGAAACGTGGAACACAGAAACCCTCAAATTCTGAATTATAAATGTCCTCTTGCACTTTCCCTGAGAAAAGGAAACAGACCAAGCCACAGATACCGTAGAGGATACCTGGGCTAAAATTCTGGTACTTCATGTGAAGCCATTAAGGCTTGGGACAAAAAAAAAAAAAAAAAAAATTGCAGTAAAAAAAATTGTATCCTAAGAGACATGGCCTCACCTAAGTCAAACAGCACAATTGACAAGAAAAAAAAAAAAAAACACCACACCCCACAGGGGATGATAAGTCTATAAAAATCCTGAGGCACCCACATCCTGTTATTTAATATTTATAAAACAGAGGGAAGGGTATGAGATGCTCTTAATAAAAAAGCATTACACACTGTAAGAACCTCTAGGACTGATGTATATGCTAGGAGTTTGTCTAGATACTGTAAAGTCACTCTGTGCTGTATCAGCTATTAGAATTATCAGAGTAACATTGTACCTCTACCAGCCACATAAAATTCAACCTGCACATTAAATGTTGAACTAATACACAAAAACAAGTCAGGAATACTTACAAAATGTATTAACCCCTAGTCTCAATACGTGGCTGCGTCCCGTATTATACCCTGCTGCAGGATATATGTCCCAGAATAATGCAGTAGAAAACCTTTCAGAAGTGCATGTCCCCCAAACGTAGAAGACCAAGCACTTACCTGCATCCAGCTGTCTGGCAGGAGGACAGCTCATCTGGCATTAGATGATGCTGCTCCAGAGACCTGTGAAACAAAGAATGACTAGAGTAAACCTACTCAGGCTTTCTATACCAGGGCAGCAACATGTTAATAAAACTAAAAAGCCCACCTCACAAGTTCCCAACTGCTTTAAAGCCACCACTGCCCTACTGAAGAGACCAACGTGGAGTACAGTTAGACCCAGAATGCGATGTTAGATCAGAGCAAGCCTGCTCCGATTTAAAAAAAAAAAAACACAATCTTGATAAAAGAATCTTTATCAGACAATTATTTCACCTCCTCCTTGCACTAGAGGCAAAGAGAATGACTGGGGTTTGTGGGAAGAGAAGTGATACTTAACAGCTTTGCTGTGGTGCTCTTTGTCTCCTCCTGCTGGCCAGGAGTGATTACCAACAGTAATTGATCAGTGGACTAGTCATTGGAAAGAAAATAAAACATCAGGATAAAAACAAAGCAAGAAAGATTAGACCATTACAGTAGCATTTCATAATCAAGCAAAAAAAAAAAAAATGCAATGGCTTAATCAAATTTTAAAATTTGTCAGAAATCTACTGCTTGTTTAAAATTCAATTTGCTTCCCACCTGTATTATGTGACAGCCATTAGCCAATCAGACATGTATAAACTGAACTCTTGCACACTCAGTAGTTGGCACCTCAGGAAGCATGCATAGAGATTACATACGTAGTCAAAATGTGTACAAATTGAAGTCTTAAAGGGACAAAGGTTAAATTACATTTTCATGATTCAGATACAGCATGTAATTTTAAACAACTTTCCAATTTACTTCTATTAAAAAAATGTGCACAGTCATATTTACAATTTTTGAATCACCAGATCCTACTGAGCATGTGCAAGAACTCACAGACTATACGTATATGCATTTGTGATTGGTTGATTGCCATCACATGGTACAAGGGGAGTGGAAATATACATAACTGAAATTTGTTATAAAAAAATCTACTACTCATTTGAAGTTCAGACTAAGTGCTATTGCATTGTCTTGTTATCTTGCATTTGTTGATTATGCAAATCTAATGTGTTGACTGGTCCTTTAAAACAGGACGCTCTAAATTATGTAAGTTTAACCCCCAACAAGCACAACGTACCATGTACATCGCCAGCCGTTAAGGTTTCTTGTTTAAGGGGTTAATTTTAGCTTTAGTTAGTGTACCTAAAAAAAAAAGGCAGGTAAAACATGAATGTACAAATTGTTTCCAAAACCCAGTTATCAGGAGCCTTACTCAGGCCAGATAGTCATTAACTTAACTAGAGCACAGGTGAAAATCAGCTCACCCAGCTCTAGTTAAGATATAATGAATCTGGCCTGAGTAAGGCTCTTGAAGACTGGGTTTGGGAAACAATGTTTTAATGGTTACACCAACCAGCTGATCTGATTTTACCGACCACCTGGCTGGAATTTTAGCCAATATTAAAAGGACACTGAACCCCAAAAAAAAAATCTTTTGTGATTCAGATAGAGCATGCAAGTTTAAGCAACTTTCTAATTTACGCCTATCAATTTTTCTTCATTCTCTTGCTATCTTTATTTGACAAAGGCATCTAAGCCAAGGAGCCAGCCAATTTTGGTTCAGTCCCTGGGCAGCACTTTAATTGGTGGGTGAATTTATCCACCAATCAGCAAGAAAAACCCAGGTTGCTCACCAAAAATGGGCCGGCATCTAAACTTACATTCTCTTTTCAAATAAAGATACCAAGGGAATGAAGAAAAAAATAGGAGTAAATTAGAAAATTGCATGCTCCGATTCACAAAAGAAAAAAAAATATTTGGTTCAGTGTCCCTCAGCTAAAATGAGCTAATTTTTAATTTCTATTAAATTATTAAATCATATTATTTTAAAATTACACATTTTATGCTTTGGCTAGCATAAAATCCAATAGAAAGTAATAAACTGCTCCAACCTGGCTAGTTTATAATACCACCATTCTGTGGAGAACACTGAAATTTACTGACTCCTCTAGGTATACTTTGGTGAAAAGTTAGGTTATGCAAGCATTTAATGACATCTATAGTCTCACTCAATTTGTGCCAACATGGCAATATTAAACCTGAAAGCTAGGATCTCCTTACCTTCAAGAACATTTCATATCGTGCCTTCACAACTGGATTGTTTAACATACTAGTAGCAATCAAAATGCTTGATCGTTTTATTTGTTCCCTGTAGGTCTGTAACAACAAAAAAAGGTTACATTTAGTTGTGTAGGTGCTTCATATAAATTATATTGCTATGATTAACTATTTTAACGTGTATCAGTTTTCTAAGGGTCATAAAACATTTCACAATTGAGAAAATACTTTAATACAAGTTTGAAATTTACTTTAAATATCAAATTCTTTATTTTCTTGATGTCCTTTTTTGAAAGCAGGAAAGTAAGCTCAGGAGTGTGCACATATCTGCAACACTATATAGCAGCAGTTCTGCAACAATGTTATACATTAGCAAAAGCACTAGATGGCAGCACTATTTGCCGACACGTACTAATCCAAACATGTGCACGCTACCTATCTAGATCTCTTCAACAAAAGGCAAATTTCATAAATAGTAAATTACAAATTTTGGGTTTTATGTCCCTTTAATCAAATGCAAAGAAAAAAATGTCACTCAAACTAATAAGCACTGCTGTAATGATGGATAATGGATATTAAAGTTCAGTTTACCTACAGGTTAGGAACAGTTATATGGTCTTACCGCTTTGTTCTTTAAATGTTCAGGAGATTTCAGATGCAACTGTACAGAAATACGTAAACCTGGAACATAAATATTGCAGGCACTGCAATGCACCATCTCAACTCTGAGCATGTGATCCTCAGTCGTAATACCTAAAAAGTCAATAGGGACCATGAGTTTAACCAAGGAACTTTGGGGAGAAAATATACAATATTTGGCACATGCAAAGATATTCCTGTGCTAAATATTTTAAAGTTTGTTCTTGCAAATCAATACAAATGAGGGACTTGCCCAGCAGCCAGAGAAGCATGAAATACTGCAGTATAAATTGTGCATACACATCCATTTCAGACTCGTGCTTGCAAAAGGTTAATGTTAAAATGCTTTAATACACAAACTTTCTCCCATGTCCTTTCAAAACCGTATATGGTTAGTATGCGACTCGTGCATTTGAACACAAAAGCCTGCCCAGCACTAGGTTTACATACCTTCCATCACATCTTTTTCCACTTTGTCTGCAGAGCCACTCTGAGAAGAAGCTTGGCGAGCTGCCGTTTTCTTGTACTTATTTGCAATACTCTCCTTTAAATAAAAAAATAGTATGTTCTATATTAGTCAGTTCCCTGTTAAACCAATATAATTTATATCTCTGTACATTGTCCAAAGTTTGGGTTAAACATTGCTATGGATTGTTTGGCCACAACAGAATGACAAATCCTACTTACATGAAGAAAGTCAACAGCAGTCTGGTCAAACTTTGTTTGCTTCTGAATATGATTTAGCATTTCCTTATGGTAATCACTATTTAAATGTTCTTCAATGCCTTTCTCATCAAAAGATCGAAATTTGCAAAACGAACATGTGAATGCCATCCTAAAGAGATTTTGAATTACAAACATGGTCTTGCACGGACACCAAAGAAACATCAATATGCCAGAAGTTCCTTTGGACTATTTTGTAATCATATTGATGACATCAGAGCCTCAGCCTTGTTTAGTGTTAGTGATCCTAGGACAATTTAGGAATTTCCTTTACATATCCAAGTATTAGTTAGAAATTCCAACGGTAAAATAAAGGTCTCCAACAAACAGATGAGCAATATATTTTACTACTTAACAGATAAATATAGTCTCATTAACTGATTAATCCCAATTGAGGTTGAACACAATAAAATCACTTCAATGTTCTCAACAGAACATTTTGGCAGCTGGTGGCATGAAGTAACAGGGTGTAAACAGTGCAATACATTGAGTTCTGTAATTTATGGAAGTTAAGCTATCCAAAGCACAATAAATTTATAGCAACATTTGTTGAAGAAATTAAAACTTATTAAATCTTGTAGTTGATTAGCTTAATATTGTCTTAAAGTGAAAGCAAACCCTAGAGATTCAAAAAGCTAGGATTTACCATCAGTAAAAATAAAGGCCACATAAATTCATCGGTTTAAAAATCCAGGGCCTTACTATCGGGAAAAACAATTTATGTAAGAACTTACCTGATAAATTCATTTCTTTCATATTAGCAAGAGTCCATGAGCTAGTGACGTATGGGATATACATTCCTACCAGGAGGGGCAAAGTTTCCCAAACCTCAAAATGCCTATAAATACACCCCTCACCACACCCACAATTCAGTTTAACGAATAGCCAAGAAGTGGGGTGATAAAAAAGTGCGAAAGCATATAAAATAAGGAATTGGAATAATTGTGCTTTATACAAAATCATAACCACCACAAAAAAGGGCGGGCCTCATGGACTCTTGCTAATATGAAAGAAATGAATTTATCAGGTAAGTTCTTACATAAATTATGTTTTCTTTCATGTAATTAGCAAGAGTCCATGAGCTAGTGACGTATGGGATAATGACTACCCAAGATGTGGATCTTTCCACACAAGAGTCACTAGAGAGGGAGGGATAAAATAAAGACAGCCAATTCCTGCTGAAAATAATCCACACCCAAAATAAAGTTTAACGAAAAACATAAGCAGAAGATTCAAACTGAAACCGCTGCCTGAAGTACTTTTCTACCAAAAACTGCTTCAGAAGAAGAAAATACATCAAAATGATAGAATTTAGTAAAAGTATGCAAAGAGGACCAAGTTGCTGCTTTGCAGATCTGGTCAACCGAAGCTTCATTCCTAAACGCCCAGGAAGTAGAAACTGACCTAGTAGAATGAGCTGTAATTCTGAGGCGGAGTTTTACCCGACTCAACATAGGCAAGATGAATTAAAGATTTCAACCAAGATGCCAAAGAAATGGCAGAAGCTTTCTGGCCTTTTCTAGAACCGGAAAAGATAACAAATAGACTAGAAGTCTTACGAAAAGATTTCGTAGCTTCAACATAATATTTCAAAGCTCTAACAACATCCAAAGAATGCAACGATTTCTCCTTAGAATTCTTAGGATTAGGACATAATGAAGGAACCACAATTTCTCTACTAATGTTGTTGGAATTCACAACTTTAGGTAAAAATTCAAAAGAAGTTCGCAACACCGCCTTATCCTGATGAAAAATCAGAAAAGGAGACTCACAAGAAAGAGCAGATAATTCAGAAACTCTTCTGGCAGAAGAGATGGCCAAAAGGAACAAAACTTTCCAAGAAAGTAATTTAATGTCCAATGAATGCATAGGTTCAAACGGAGGAGCTTGAAGAGCTCCCAGAACCAAATTCAAACTCCAAGGAGGAGAAATTGACTTAATGACAGGTTTTATACGAACCAAAGCTTGTACAAAACAATGAATATCAGGAAGAATAGCAATCTTTCTGTGAAAAAGAACAGAAAGAGCAGAGATTTGTCCTTTCAAAGAACTTGCGGACAAACCCTTATCTAAACCATCCTGAAGGAACTGTAAAATTCTCGGTATTCTAAAAGAATGCCAGGAAAAATGATGAGAAAGACACCAAGAAATATAAGTCTTCCAGACTCTATAATATATCTCTCGAGATACAGATTTACGAGCCTGTAACATAGTATTAATCACAGAGTCAGAGAAACCTCTTTGACCAAGAATCAAGCGTTCAATCTCCATACCTTTAAATTTAAGGATTTCAGATCCTGATGGAAAAAAGGACCTTGTGACAGAAGGTCTGGTCTTAACGGAAGAGTCCACGGTTGGCAAGAGGCCATCCGGACAAGATCCGCATACCAAAACCTGTGAGGCCATGCCGGAGCTACCAGCAGAACAAACGAGCATTCCTTCAGAATCTTGGAGATTACCCTTGGAAGAAGAACTAGAGGCGGAAAGATATAGGCAGGATGATACTTCCAAGGAAGTGATAATGCATCCACTGCCTCCGCCTGAGGATCCCGGGATCTGGACAGATACCTGGGAAGTTTCTTGTTTAGATGGGACGCCATCAGATCTATTTCTGGAAGTTCCCACATTTGAACAATCTGAAGAAATACCTCTGGGTGAAGAGACCATTCGCCCGGATGCAACGTTTGGCGACTGAGATAATCCGCTTCCCAATTGTCTACACCTGGGATATGAACCGCAGAGATTAGACAGGAGCTGGATTCCGCCCAAACCAAAATTCGAGATACTTCTTTCATAGCCAGAGGACTGTGAGTCCCTCCTTGATGATTGATGTATGCCACAGTTGTGACATTGTCTGTCTGAAAACAAATGAACGATTCTCTCTTCAGAAGAGGCCAAAACTGAAGAGCTCTGAAAATTGCACGGAGTTCCAAAATATTGATCGGTAATCTCACCTCCTGAGATTCCCAAACTCCTTGTGCCGTCAGAGATCCCCACACAGCTCCCCAACCTGTGAGACTTGCATCTGTTGAAATTACAGTCCAGGTCGGAAGCACAAAAGAAGCCCCCTGAATTAAACGATGGTGATCTGTCCACCATGTTAGAGAGTGTCGAACAATCGGTTTTAAAGATATTAATTGAGATATCTTCGTGTAATCCTTGCACCATTGCTTCAGCATACAGAGCTGAAGAGGTCGCATGTGAAAACGAGCAAAGGGGATCGCGTCCGATGCAGCAGTCATAAGACCTAGAATTTCCATGCATAAGGCTACCGAAGGGAATGATTGTGACTGAAGGTTTCGACAAGCTGTAATCAACTTTAGACGTCTCTTGTCTGTTAAAGACAGAGTCATGGACACTGAATCCATCTGGAAACCCAGAAAGATTACCCTTGTCTGAGGAATCAAAGAACTTTTTGGTAAATTGATCCTCCAACCATGATCTTGAAGAAACAACACAAGTCGATTCGTATGAGATTCTGCTAAATGTAAAGACAGAGCAAGTACCAAGATATCGTCCAAATAAGGAAATACCATAATACCCTGTTCTCTGATTACAGACAGCAGGGCACCGAGAACCTTTGTAAAAATTCTTGGAGCTGTAGCTAGGCCAAACGGCAGAGCCACAAACTGGTAATGCTTGTCCAGAAACGAGAATCTCAGGAACTGATAATGATCTGGATGAATCGGAATATGCAGATATGCATCCTGTAAATCTATTGTGGACATATAATTCCCTTGCTGAACAAAAGGTAAGATAGTCCTTACAGTTACCATCTTGAACGTTGGTATCCTTACATAACGATTCAATATTTTTAGATCCAGAACTGGTCTGAAAGAATTCTCCTTTGGTACAATGAAGAGATTTGAATAAAACCCCATCCCCTGTTCCGGAACTGGAACTGGCATAATTACTCCAGTCAACTCTAGATCTGAAACACATTTCAGAAATGCTTGAGCTTTTACTGGATTTACTGGGACACGGGAAAGAAAAAATCTCTTTGCAGGAGGTCTCAACTTGAAACCAATTCTGTACCCTTCTGAAACAATGCTCTGAATCCAAAGATTGTGAACAGAATTGATCCAAATTTTCTTGAAAAAACGTAACCTGCCCCCTACCAGCTGAGCTGGAATGAGGGCCGCACCTTCATGTGGACTTAGAAGCAGGCTTTGCCTTTCTAGCTGGCTTGGATTTATTCCAGACTGGAGATGGTCTCCAAACTGAAACTGCTCCTGAGGATGAAGGATCAGGCTTTTGTTCTTTGTTGAAACGAAAGGAACGAAAACGATTATTAGCCCTGTTTTTACCTTTAGATTTTTTATCCTGTGGTAAAAAAGTTCCTTTCCCACCAGTAACAGTTGAAATAATGGAATCCAACTGAGAACCAAATAATTTGTTACCCTGGAAAGAAATGGAAAGTAAAGTTGATTTAGAAGCCATATCAGCATTCCAAGTTTTAAGCCATAAAGCTCTTCTAGCTAAAATAGCTAGAGACATAAACCTGACATCAACTCTGATAATATCAAAAATGGCATCACAGATAAAATTATTAGCATGTTGAAGAAGAATAATAATATCATGAGAATCACGATGTGTTACTTGTTGCGCTAAAGTTTCCAACCAAAAAGTTGAAGCTGCAGCAACATCAGCCAAAGATATAGCAGGTCTAAGAAGATTACCTGAACACAGAAGCTTTTCTTAGAAAGGACTCAATTTTCCTATCTAGAGGATCCTTAAACGAAGTACCATCTGACGTAGGAATAGTAGTACGTTTAGCAAGGGTAGAAATAGCCCCATCAACTTTAGGGATCTTGTCCCAAAATTCTAATCTGTCAGACGGCACAGGATATAATTGCTTAAAACGTTTAGAAGGAGTAAATGAATTACCCAATTTATCCCATTCTTTGGAAATTACTGCAGAAATAGCATCAGGGACAGGAAAAACTTCTGGAATAACTACAGGAGATTTAAAAACCTTATTTAAACGTTTAGATTTAGTATCAAGAGGACCAGAATCCTCTATTTCTAAAGCAATTAGGACTTCTTTAAGTAAAGAACGAATAAATTCCATTTTAAATAAATATGAAGATTTATCAGCATCAACCTCTGAGACAGAATCCTCTGAACCAGAGGAATCATCAGAATCAGAATGATGATGTTCAGTTAAAAATTCATCTGTAGGGAGAGAAGTTTTAAAAGATTTTTTACGTTTACTAGAAGGAGAAATAACAGACATAGCCTTCTTTATGGATTCAGAAACAAAATCTCTTATATTATCAGGAACATTCTGCACCTTAGATGTTGAAGGAACTGCAACAGGCAATGGTACTTTACTAAAGGAAATATTATCTGCTTTAACAAGTTTGTCATGACAATCAATACAAACAACAGCTGGAGGAATAGCTACCAAAAGTTTACAGCAGATACACTTAGCTTTGGTAGATTCAGCACTTGACAGCGATTTTCCTGTAGTATCTTCTGACTCAGATGCAACGTGAGACATCTTGCAATATGTAAGAGAAAAAACAACATATATATATAAAGCAAAATTGATCAAATTCCTTAAATGACAGTTTCAGGAATGGGAAAAAATGCCAAAGAACAAGCTTCTAGCAACCAGAAGCAATAAAAAATGAGACTTAAATAATGTGGAGACAAAAGTGACGCCCATATTTTTTCGCGCCAAATAAGACGCCCACATTATTTGGCGCCTAAATGCTTTTTGGCGCCAAAAATGACGCCACATCCGGAACGCCGACATTTTTGGCGCAAAATAACGTCAAAAAATGACGCAACTTCCGGCGACACGTATGACGCCGGAAACGGAAATAGAATTTTTGCGCCAAAAAAGTCTGCGCCAAGAATGACGCAATAAAATGAAGCATTTTCAGCCCCCGCGAGCCTAACAGCCCACAGGGAAAAAGTCAAATTTTAAGGTAAAAAATGTTAAATTAAAATGCATTATCCTAAATATGAAACTGACTGTCTGAAAATAAGGAAAGTTGAACATTCTGATTCAAGGCAAATAAATGTTTGAATACATATATTTAGAACTTTATAAACAAAGTGCCCAACCATAGCTAGGGGTGTCACAGAAAATAAGACTTACTTACCCCAGGACACTCATCTACATATAGCAGATAGCCAAACCAGTACTGAAACGAGAATCAGCAGAGGTAATGGTATATATAAGAGTATATCGTCGATCTGAAAAGGGAGGTAAGAGATGAATCTCTACGACCGATAACAGAGAACCTATGAAATAGACCCCGTAGAAGGAGATCACTGCATTCAAATAGGCAATACTCTCCTCACATCCCTCTGACATTCACTGCAAACTGAGAGGAAAACCGGGCTCCAACTTGCTGCGGAGCGCATATCAACGTAGAATCTAGCACAAACTTACTTCACCACCTCCATCGGAGGCAAAGTTTGTAAAACTGAATTGTGGGTGTGGTGAGGGGTGTATTTATAGGCATTTTGAGGTTTGGGAAACTTTGCCCCTCCTGGTAGGAATGTATATCCCATACGTCACTAGCTCATGGACTCTTGCTAATTACATGAAAGAAATCTAGGGCGACACCTCTAGTGACTTTCTCCACTAAATTTAACATCCATTTATGATAAATGGGCAAATAGAGGGTTAATTGCATTGCTGACACTACAGAATGAGAAATTCAAGGAATTTAACATATGCTGGACTGAATGAACTAGACATACCGAGCTGGTACCATTAGTTACAACTTAGGGAAAGGGTGCTGGGCAGAAACATTAAAGGCAATGACACATACCTGGAACAGTTATGCTTAAACCCAAATCGCACTCGAGGCATCACTTTAAAACTTTATTTCACTTTTAATGATCCATCTGTGGCAACCAAACTCCCTTTTATGCACAAATGGGAAAGTAATTTTGACTTCTTTGTCGCCTGAGAAATGGTATAAAACACTAAACAAAGGACCTTCCTTTTAAAATTAAGGTGGCGTTTAGGTGGTATTTTCACCCCTTCTGTATGCATACCACTGACCTAAATAAGGGGAACCGTTTAATTGGATGCGTTGAGAGGGGAACTTATCCACACATTTGGTGGCACATGACTCACTACCAAGTGAAAATTGAGCCAAATCAAACTGACCCCAGTTCAAGTTCTCCTTCATGACAGTACCTGGGTTCAACAAGAAAATAAATTTATATTTGCACTATAGTTAAATTGACTTGCTTAATTCTGGAAATCGGTGGTTCCTACTTTTCAGCTAATCTGCAATAAAATAAATTACTTTCAGTTAAGTAGCACCGCAGCTGATATACTAGATACTAAAAACCTTGGATCATGTATACAGAAGCGAGGGATAGAGAGCAACCGATTGCTAACTCAGTTAGGGACACCTAGATCAAGTGTAGACATCCTTTAAACAGCAGTATGAAATAGAATGCCTTATCTTTTGGAGTCTCCTAGTTTGGGAGAGGTTGACACTCAATATATCATTTTAAATCCACTAATACCATAGCATGTACTCTGCTAGCATTTCCATTTTAAGCATAAACCAAGGTATTATCATATGTATTGAAGGTATGAGGCACAGAGAGCCGTGACCTCATTGTTTAATTCTGTAACTGTACTTATTACTTTTTGGAAAAGAAAAATCTTTTTAACTTAAAAATCCAGGGATTACTTCTTGTGAAACTAAGTGTGTAGCAATTTCACAAGTAATAACCAAATGCTGCAGGCTGCCACCATATTCGGCATTAGTATACCTCTGGAAACTGCACATGCCTAATAAACCTACAACAGTACCAATAAAAAAAGTTTAGCAAGTAACAAATCTGTTGGCAGTTTCTGACCCACTTTATTTCAATTATATAAAAATAGTTTAATGTTAATATTCAAAGTACACTGCAAGCAACTAGCAAAAAAAAAATTCTTTTAAGTCAAAAGAATCAAGCATTTTTACCAGTATCCATCTCCATATTTTTCAATGTATTTATCCTTCCTTCGCCTCTGGTTCTCTTTTCGTGCTTCAGTGCGGCGTTCTTCCTCTGCATCATCTTTCACTAGATCATAAAAAGTAGTATTGATATACAGAAGTAAAGCTCTCATTTGAAAAATGCAATGTACTCCCTCTGTCTGAAAATTGTGGGTTTACAGATTAGGCTTGTGAAGACTGCTTTTTGTATTTCCAAAATAAGACAACAGCACGTTGTCTAACTGCAACAAATGTTTTGCCAACAATGAGTTGCTAGCTTGGTCAACTCCAGTAACAAGTCTGAATTGGATTCTTCAAATAGATAACTGTCCTTTTGACAGTCGACAAGTCTGTTTAAAATTTAGGTGCCATACATACTTCTAGGAGAAAGTGGAATTTCCATATAGATTTATGGAGGATAACAAAGTTAGCAGGCAGGGGTAAAATTCTAGGAGCCAATGACTCTGTGGGTTTGCCGAGCCCTGTTGTATATTTTTAAAGCAAATTTAGGTTGTCAAGCAGCTGTATGATACTTTTTCATTAGAGGGCCTAAAGGATTCAAACTTATTACAGCAACTTAGTCTATTGCTATTCACCTGTCATTCATCAAACGCATTAGTCAAGCTGCATGTATAATTGATTGCAAAATGTAAGTGTTGGCTTTTAGAGACTTCCTCTGGGTATTGACGATAGTGATGACCTGATTTGCAGGGTTACCAGTGCTAAAATTAGCCCGGCAGAAGAAATAACTTGCCAAACTACTAAACTTGTCTTGGGTCAGTATTGTGTGGTTTGCTCTTAAAGTGAAGGTAAACTGATTAATTTGTTCAAGCACTAAAAAGCAATTTTAAATACATACATTACATATTTGCATAGAACTGCATGGTGAGGCTATAGAATCCATATGCTAGTGACTGCCACTGCATACAGGACACTAAGATCATTAGATGAATTTTGAATCCAGACATGGTTTCATCTATGGTTTGTTATGTGTGAGAAAATGGCTGCTAGTGACTGAATTGAGATATCCCAGTTTGGCAACCACTTCTGAAAGCTCAATTATGGTCCTAAATGGGTTAACCAGATAAAGTTAAACTTAAAGGGACAGTATACACTCATTTTCATATAACTGCATGTAATAGACACTATAAAGAATAAGATGCAGATACGGATATAAAAATCTAGTATAAAACTGTTTAAAAACTTACTTAGAAGCTTTCAGTTTAACTGTTGAAAAGGAAGTTGGAAAGCCCACTGCAAGTGGGAAATAAGACGCTCCCCCCTCCCCCTTTTTTTGCATATGAAAAGACCCTTTACACAATCAGGAACAAGCTGGAGAAGGTAGATGAAGGTATTCAAATAAAACTTTGGGGCTTGGTTAGGAGTCTGAAAATCAGAGCAATATTATTTGAAAATAAGCAAAACTATACATTTAAAAAAAAAAAACAAAAAAAAACAAAAAAAAAAAACAAACAAAAAAAAAAAACTTTGTGGGCTTTATAAATAGATCTGCAAAACATTTATGCAAAGAAAAAATGTGTATAATGGCCCTTTAAGCATTGGGTAGCAAGCATGAAATCCCAACTGTATGAAATGCTTGACACCATGTTCGGGAAGCCCTCTAAAATTAAAATTTAACATTGAGTTGTTGGCCGACATTATTGTCCATGGGTACAACGATAAAAGTACAACAGAGAAATACAGTACAATAAAAAGAAAACATTTTACAGACAAATACAGGGGGAATTGAGGGACCTATTCCTGTGGGAACTTACAATCTAGATGGGATTGATGGGAAACAGGAGGTGGGAACTGAAAAGGTGAGAATGTTAGTGGGGAGTTAGATGAGGGTAACTGTTAGGTAAGAAGTTCCTTTAACAAGTCGGGTGATAAGTTTCCATGAACAAAAAAAAGGTCTTCAGGGAACGTTTAAAGGAGGTTAGCAGAAAGTGACAGCTGGAGGAAGTGCGTTTCAGAGGGTTGGTGCCGCACAAGAGAAGTCCTGTAGTCTAGCATGAGAGGTGATGGTAGAGGATGCAAGAAGCAGGTCATTGTTGGATCTTAGGGGGCGGGTTGGGGTATATTTGTTGATTAGTGAGGACAGGTAGGGCAGTATTGGTGAGGGTAAGAATTTTTAATTTAATTCTGCTGTGAATGGGGAGCTAGTAAAGGGACTCAGATAGTTGCAGCAGAAACAGTGTCGAGAGGTGGATTAGCCTTGCAGATGCATTTAGGATGGATTGAAGGGGGGGAGAGGCGGGAGAGAGAGGCCAGATAGTAAGTTACAGTAATCAAGTCAGGAAATTACCAGGGAGTGAATTGCCGTTTAGTAGTTTCAGCACTCAGAAAGACTAATTTTGGAGATTCTATAGGTGGTTGCAGCAGGATGAAGAAAACAATCGATGTGGGGAATGAAGGACAGATTTCAGTGTGACTCAGAGGCAGCAGACTTGGTGTGATGGGGGAGCTAGTGGTGCCACAAACTGTGATGGAAAAAAAAACATAATTTATGCTTACCTGATAAATTTGTTTCTCTTGTAGTGTATTCAAAAAGACAGGGCGGGCTGTGGACTGAACACACTACAAGAGAAATAAATTTATCAGGTAAGCATAAATTATGTTTTCTCTTGTTAAGTGTGTTCAGTCCACGGGTCATCCATTACTTATGGGATACCAATACCAAAAGCTAAAGTACACGGATGAAGGGAGGGACAAGGCAGGAACATTAAACAGAAGGAACCACTGCCTGTAGAACCTTTCTCCCAAAAACAGCCCCCAAAGAAGCAAAAGTGTCAAATTTGTAAAATTTTGAAAAAGTGTGAAGTGAAGACAAAGTTGCAGCCTTGCAAATCTGTTCAGAGGCCTCATTCTTAAAGGCCCAGGTGGAAGCCACAGCTCTAGCCACAGCTCTAGTGTCCAGCAGTCTCATAGGCTAAACTTATTATGCTACGAAGCCAAAAGGAGAGAGAGGTAGCTGAAGCTTTTTGACCTCTCCTCTGTCCAGAGTAAACGACAAACAGGGAAGAAGTTTGACGAAACTCTTTAGTTGCCTGCAAATAAAACTTCAGGGCACGGACTACGTCCAGATTATGCAAGAATCGTTCCTTCTTTGAAGAAATGTTAGGACAGTGATGGAACAACAATCTCTTGATTGATATTCCTGTTAGAAACTACCTTAGGTAAGAACCCAGGTTTAGTACGCAGAACTACCTTGTCTGAATGGAAAATCAGATAAGGAGAATCACAGTGTAAGGCAGATAACTCAGAGACTCTTCGAGCCGAGGAAATAGCCATCAAAAACAGAACTTTCCAAGATAAAAGCTTAATATCAATGGAATGAAGGGGTTCAAACGGAACACCCTGAAGAACTTTAAGAACCAAGTTTAAGCTCCATGGAGGAGCAACAGTCAAACACAGGCTTAATCCTAGCCAAAGCCTGACAAAAAGCCTGAACGTCTGGAACTTCTACCAGACGTTTGTGTAGAAGAATAGACAGAGCAGAAATCTGTCCCTTTAACGAACTAGCAGATAAGCCCTTTTCTAAACCCTCTTGTAGAAAAGACAATATCCTAGGAATTCTAACCTTACTCCATGAGTAACTCTTGGATTCGCACCAATATAAATATTTACGCCATATCTTATGGTAAATTTTTCTGGTAACAGGTTTCCGAGCCTGTATTACGGGATCAATAACCGAATCCGAGAAGCCACGCTTTGATAGAATCAAGCGTTCAATCTCCATGCAGTCAGCCTCAGAGAAATTAGATTTGGATGATTGAAAGGACCCTCAATTAGAAGGTCCTGCCTCAGAGGCAGAGACCATGGTGGACAGGACGACATGTCCACTAGGTCTGCATACCAGGTCCTGCGTGGCCACGCAGGCGCTATCAGAATCACAGATGCTCTCTCCTGTTTGATCTTGGCAATCAGTCGAGGAAGCATCGGAAATGGTGGAAACACAAGCCATGTTGAAGACCCAAGGGGCTGTCAGAGCATCTATCAGTACCGCTCCCGGGTCCCTGGACCTGGATCCGTAACAAGGAAGCTTGGCGTTCTGGCGAGACGCCATGAGATCCAGATCTGGTTTGCCCCAACGATGAATCAGTTGAGTTAAGACCTCCGGGTGAAGTTCCCACTCCACCGGATGAAATGTCTGGCAACTTAGAAAATACGCCTCCCAGTTCTCCACGCATGGGATGTAGATCGCTGACAGATGGCAAGAGTGAGACTCTGCCCAGCGAATTATCTTTGAGACTTCCAACATTGCTAGGGAACTCCTGGTTCCCCCTTGATGGTTGATGTAAGCCACAGTCGTGATGTTGTCCGACTGAAATCTGATGAACCTCAGTGTTGCTAACTGAGGCCAAGCTAGAAGAGCATTGAGTATTGCTCTCAACTCCAGAATATTTATTGGGAGGAGTTTCTCCTCCCGAGTCCATAATCCCTGAGCCTTCAGGGAGTTCCAGACTGCGCCCCAACCTAGAAGGCTGGCATCTGTTATAATCGTCCAATCTGGCCTGCGAAAGGTCATACCCTTGGACAGATGGACCAGAGAAAGCCACCAGAGAAGAGAATCTCTGGTCTCTTGGTCCAGACTTAGCAGAGGGGACAAATCTGAATAATCCCCATTCCACTGACTTAGCATGCATAATTGCAGCGGTCTGAGATGCAGGCGCGCAAATGGCACTATGTCCATTGCCGCTACCATTAAGCCGATTACTTCCATGCACTGAGCCACTGACTCAGTCAGGTAAATTTTCATCTCTACAGAATCTATAGAGTCCCTAGAAAGGAGACTCTTGTGAGTGGTGATAGAGAACTCTTTTCCACCCATGCGACCTCAGAAGTGCCAGAACTATCTCTGTATGAGACTTGGCCATTTGAAAGCTTGACGCCTGTATCAGGATGTCGTCTAGATACGGAGCCACCGCTATGCCTCGCGGTCTTAGAACCGCCAGAAGTGAGCCCAGAACCTTTGTAAAGA
The DNA here is from genome assembly GCF_027579735.1 of Bombina bombina. Lineage (NCBI taxonomy): Eukaryota > Metazoa > Chordata > Amphibia > Anura > Bombinatoridae > Bombina > Bombina bombina. The sequence continues at coordinate 45,236,147 of NC_069508.1, forward strand.
TTCTCGGGGCCGTAGCCAACCCGAAGGGAAGAGCTACAAACTGGTAATGCCCGTCTAGAAAGGCAAATCTTAGGTACCGATAATGATCTTTGTGAATCGGTATATGAAGGTAGGCATCCTTTAAGTCTACCATGGTCATGTATTGACCCTCTTGGATCATGGGTAGGATGGTTCGAATAGTTTCCATTTTGAATGATGGAACTCTTAGGAATTTGTTTAAGATTTTTAGGTCCAAGATTGGTCTGAAGGTTCCCTCTTTCTTGGGAACCACAAACAGATTTGAGTAAAACCCTTGCCCTTGTTCCGTCCGCAGAACTGGGTGGATCACCCCCATTACTAAGAGGTCTTGCACACAGCGTAGAAATGCCTCTCTCTTTATTTGGTTTGCTGATAACCTTGAAAGATGAAATCTCCCTTGGGGAGGAGATGCTTTGAAGTCCAGAAGATATCCCTGAGATATGATCTCCAACGCCCAGGGATCCTGGACATCTCTTGCCCAAGCCTGGGCGAAGAGAGAAAGTCTGCCCCCCACTAGATCCGTTTCCGGATAGGGGGCCCTCTCTTCATGCTGTCTTAGGGGCAGTAGTAGGTTTTCTGGCCTGCTTGCCCTTGTTCCAGGGCTGGTTAGTTTTCCAGCCCCGTCTGTAACGAGCAACAGGTCCTTCCTGTTTTGGAGCGGAAGTTGATGCTGCTCCTGCCTTGAAGTTACGAAAGGCACGAAAATTAGACTGTTTGGCCTTTGATTTGGCCCTGTCCTGAGGAAGAGTATGACCCTTACCCCCAGTAATGTCAGCAATAATTTCTTTGAAGCCGGGCCCGAATAAGGTCTGCCCTTTGAAAGGAATATTAAGCGATTTAGAAGTCACGTCAGCTGACCAGGACTTAAGCCATAGCGCTCTGCGCGCCTGGATGGCGAATCCGGAGTTCTTAGCCGTTAATTTGGTTAAATGTACAACGGCATCAGAAACAAATGCATTAGCTAGCTTAAGTTCTTTAAGCTTGGCCATAATCTCATCCAATGGAGCTGTGCGAATGGCTTCCAGAGACTCAAACCAGAATGCCGCAGCAGCAGTGACAGGCGCAATGCATGCAAGGAGCTGTAAGATAAAACCTTGTTGAACAAACATTTTCTTAAGGTAACCTAATTTTTTATCCATTGGATCCGAAAAAGCACAACTATCCTCCACCGGGATAGTGGTACGCTTAGCTAAAGTAGAAACTGCTCCCTCCACCTTAGGGACTGACCGTCTGCCATAAGTCTCGTGTGGTGGCGTCTATTGGGAACATTTTTCTAAATATCGGAGGTGGGGAAAAGGGCACACCGGGTCTATTCCACTCCTTGCTATTAATTTCTGTAAGCCTTTTAGGTATAGAAAAAACGTCAGTACACACCGGTACCGCAAAGTATCTATCCAACCTACATACTTTTTCTGGAATTGCAACCGTGTTACAATCATTCAGAGCCGCTAATACCTCCCCTAGCAATACGCGGAGGTTCTCAAGCTTAAATTTAAAATTAGAAATCTCTGAATCCGGTCTCCCTGGATCAGATCCGTCACCCACAGAATGAAGCTCTCCGTCCTCATGTTCTGCAAATTGTGACGCAGTATTGGACATGGCTCTCACATCATTCCTTAGAAAAATAATTTACTGCACATACCTTGTTTGCAGGATTCCCCACTCCTCAGAATGTGCGAGAACAGCCAGTGGATCTTAGTTACTTCTGCTAAGATCATAGAAAACGCAGGCAGATTCTTCTTCTAAATACTGCCTGAGAACAAACAGCACACTCCGGTGCCATTTAAAATAAACTTTTGATTGAAGAAATAAAGTATAAAAAACACCAGACCTCTCACAACGACCTATCTAGTTGAGTTGCAAGAGAATGACTGGATATGACATGTGAGGGGAGGAGCTATATAGCAGCTCTGCTTGGGTGATCCTCTTGCAACTTCCTGTTGGGAAGGAGATATAATCCCATAAGTAATGGATGACCCGTGGACTGAATACACGTAACAAGAGAAATAGAACCTGGAGTAGTTAGGGGATGGGGGGGGGGATTAGAAGTAGTTCTGTCTTGGAGATGTTATTTTTAGGTGGTGAGAATTGATTGTCTTTACAATTTATGCCACTATTCCAACCCCAAACTTAAAGGGACAGTCTAGTCCAAAATAGACTCATGATTCAAAGAGAATGATTTTAGACAATTTTCCAATTTACTTTTCACCAATTTTGCTTTGTTCTCTTGGTATTCTTAGTTGAAAGCTAAACCTAGGAGGTTCAAATGCAAATTTCTAAATCCTTGAAGGCTGCCTCTTCTCACGGCATTTTGATAGTTTATCACCACTAGAGGATGTTAGTTCATGTGTCATAGATAACACTGTGCTCATGCACGTGGAGTTCAGGTGAGCCAGCTCTGATTGGCTAAAATGGATGTTTGTCAAAGGAACTGAAATAAGGGGCAGTTTGCAGAGGCTTAGATACAAGGTCATCAGAGGTAAAAAGTGTATTTATATAACTTGGCTATGCAAAACTGGGGAATGGGTAATAAACGGATTATCTATATTTTTAAACTATAAAAATTCTGGTGTAGACTGTCCCTTTAAAAATAAGTATGGGAAAGTCACTTAATGCAAGTTCTAAATATAAATAGTAAAATTATTTTAGTTCTAAAATATTATACTATAAAATGCAAGAAAGTATTTCATTACCTTGTGGAGAATTTTTTTTGGTTGTTTGAGCTGGTCCAGATTTTACCACCTTTTGTTTCTTTACAGGATTTCCAGCAGGCTTGGAAGGCTGCACATTCTTCCGCTTTGCACCTCTTTCAGCTCCAGCTTTTAAAGCATATCCTCCCCTTTGCTGTAATTATAGAGCAATGCATTATAAGATGATATGGCTTACTTTTATCTAATCCCTACACAATAAACCAATATTTTGGAATAGAAACATTTTAATATGACACTTCAACAAATCTTGCTGAACTTGTGTGAAATACTATTAAGAAATGGGATTTTAGCTTGATGCCATTATGGAACAGTACTAAAGGCACTTTGCCTACTATAGGGACTCTATACTCATGCTCCAGTTCAATGCACCTATACAAAAATGGAACGAGGGCAGTGTCACATTAGTAGATTCTAAAATTACTCACCTGTCAAGATAATGACCTTCAATTATTCCATCAGTACAGAATAAAAGCTTACAGGAGAATGTACTCTTCCCTCTTATAGGATCATTACATACAGCAGAATTGCATAATCAAATAAAGTAATACAAAAGCAAATTTCAAATTATTACTTTTCCTGACAAATTTCAGTTAGTTAAATTATCCTTCGCCTATGTCATGTAGCAGAAATCAGCCAACCACAAAATGCATATAGACCAAATTCTCACCTGCTCAGAAACTGGTGAATCAGAAAGTATGCATGTATAAAGTGAACCTTTTGATAATTGAAGAGAATTGGAAAGTAGTTTTAAACTGCATGCGCTACCTAAAGTTTAATTTTGAATTGAGCATTCCTTTAAGTGGGGACATTGTATTTGCCGAGTAGAAACAATTTTCAAAGTATATATAATAAATAAAAAAAATGAAGATGTATACAGGTGAAATTTTATATCCAAACTGCTTGGAACCGGAAAAGTTTTGGATATCGGGAATATCTGAATCTGTAAAATGGGACGGAACCAAATGTGAATGTCTTCATTTAGGCAATATTTACGTCAATACAGTTTATCCAAGCAACCTAAAGGCAGCTTTACGTTAATACTTCTGTATACATAGAAGCATTAGAAAGCTAGTACAGTACTGTAATCAAAAAGGTAAGTTTTTAAATAAGCCTATTTAAATTTAACACAAAATACCAGACAGGCAGAGAAGATTGTGACTTACAAGCAGGGAAAATAATTTTAACAATTTTATTTATAAAATATAAATCTGTAATGCAGAATTTGCATCTCTTAAAACTATCTTGTGGGGGGTTCATTGCTCACACGGAGCAGTTTTTCACTACTTAATTTGTCTGTATTGCATTTTAAGGCTAAACTTATGATTACAATCTCATGTTTGATATGTCAGTTAAGATAGGAAGACAAGGTACAGGCAGGTCAAAAATAAACTCAAACAACTTTCCAATACACTTCCTTTATCTAAATTTAAACTATCTTTATTTGCAGTTTGACACCAGCTCCTACTGAGCATGTGAGATACTCAGGATATACATAAGCATGTTGTGATTGGCCGACGACTGTCACATGATGGATCAGGAAAGAAAACAATTTAAATTTGACAAAAAAAAGTAATACTCATTTGAAACAAACTAAATTGTTTTTGCATCATTTTAGGCGTTTACTGATCCTTTTCGATTGTGTTTAGTGGTCCTTGATAGGTTTAAGCTGAAGTTAAGCTATTTTCTGAATTTTTGGAAGGACTGTATCCACCAATAAATTATAGTATGAAATTTAGATGAAAGATTAACACTGAAAAAGTAAAAATTTTAGTTGATCAAGCCTGAAAGGCAAATCGGATGTAGTTTTGTAAAAAAATGGCAACTGTTTAGCTACCAAATAAAAATAGGAATTGGAGCACTGCTGAGGTGTCAAGTAATCAAAGCTAGAATCAGTTAAATATTTTATACATGACTTGACCCGAGACAGATGTTAAGTTTTCCATAGTTTAAACTTAGAACTATGATTAGCATTTTCTAAAAGGGAAACTTGTACAGAATAAAAAAGGAATGTAAAATAAGCCCAATAAAGGTGCAATGAATTAAAAAAAAAAAAAAAAAAAAAAAAATCATAGTACACTAAGTGTTAGAAACTACCAAGTTCAATTTCATACAATTGACAATTATTTCCGACCCTCAATACACTCAACCTTTAAAAATTAGTCATCTCACACTGGCAAGGACGTGATTGTGAAGGAAAATTACATATCCTTTAACGCAGTGTTGCCCTTCTTTCATAATAGAAAGAATTTCTATTATGCAAGCAAGTTTTTAGCTATTTAAACCAAGGGTAAACTATGGTTTACAAAAATGTTGAGTTGTTACTACTACAGCATGGACAGTATATGCCATTTTAAAGTACTGGTCTTGTAATGGACAAAGTGACTTATCAAAAGAAAATCGGAAAGATTCTGTACTTACTCCTCTGCCACGACCTCTGCCTCGTGATGGTCCTCCAAAAGCAGCAAAGCTGCTGCCAAATGCACTGCCATGAAAACCAGGCATTCCTCTCCCCAGAGAGCCTACAGCTGAAGGCTTATTGTAGGGTGAAGAAAATCTGCCATCCTTATAATCATTCCTCAATGCTTGACGTGAGTACCTGCCCTGGTTTCTACCTTCAAAAGTGTCAAGGCTATTCCGGTAGTTTTCATAGCGATCACCAAAACTATCTCCGAAGCTGTTGCGTTTGAGATCACTATTACCATAGCCAGATCTGTACAGATCTTGCCCAACCAGAGAAGACCTCAAGTCATAAGACTCATAAGGTTCAAACCTGGAAAATTCGCTGTGAGGAGAAAAATAATGTGTATGAGCATAATGCAAAGGCATAGTATAAGCATTAGTTGACATTTATCAACTTTTTAAAGTTTGTGCATTTTGTTAAATATTTTTCTTGACTGCTTACATAAGCAAACAAGATAGTTGAAGGCATACCATAACCAGTCTGAAACAATATTGTGCTTCAAGTATGCAAACACTTCTGTCGGTCCAGTATGGCACTGAACAAGTTAATTAGGAGGCAAAGATTTACTGGGTTACCAAGATTCACTTCTAGTATCTTGATACATTTTAGAATTCCCAATGGCTTTATCTGGATCAATCCAATTATAAAACTAACATACCACATTAATTGAAGTTTGTGATATGCAAGTAAAAAAAGGGACATTAAACAAAGATTTGAAGCTGTATAAAAATAGCCTCAAACCAGAAACATTTTGCAACATACTGTGCAGCTTCTCTTTTCTAAATAAGGTATTTTTATGCTTTTGAGTGCCATTTTTCCCATAGCTTCACCACCCTTTGCTGACCAATCAAGAAAGGATACAAATGGACCCAGTATTTGTAGTCTTGACCATGTACAGTAAATTACTGCATAGCGGAGCACTCAAGCTTGTGTTCATACAGAACGCTATTTCTTCACTAAGGTGGGTTTCCATTGATTCTGCATTTATAAACATCAATAAAAAATTACCTTGTATTTTATAACTACAGTTTAATGACCCTTTAAAGAAAAAAAAATTACATGTCTGGGATACATGTATGCACATTTTGTACTTTGTGAACTTTAGCATTAAAAGCCACTTATTACCAAGTGCATTTGTGGACAAGAACAGGGAAAAGGAAATTTATGCTTACCTGATAAATTTGTTTCTTTTACGATACGTCAGCGGATTTCATCCTTACTTGTGGGATATTGCCTCCTGGTCAGCAGGAGGAGGCAAAGAGTACCACAGCAGAGCTGTATATATAGCTCCTCCCTTCCCTCCCAACCCAGTCATTCAACCGAAGTTAGGAAGGGAAAGGAAAAGCCAAGGTGCAGAGGTAACTGAAGTTTAACAAAAATAAAGACCTGTCTCATAAAAACAGGGCGGGCCGTGGACTCATCGTATCTTAAAAGAAACATATCAGATAAGAATATATTTCCTTTTAAAAGATACGAGTCCACGGATTTCATCCTTACTTGTGGGATACAATACCAAAAGCTATATTACACAGATGAAAAGGGAGGGACAAAACAGGGAACCTAAACGGAAGGTACCACTACTTGAAGAACTTTCCTCCCAAAAACAGCCTCAGATGAGGCAAAAGTATCAAATTTGGAAAATTTGGAAAAAGTGTGAAGAGACGACCAAGTAGCATCATTCTTGAATGCCCACGAGGAAGCCACAGCCCTAGTGGAATGAGCCGTAATTCGTTCAGGAGGCTGCTGTCCAACAGTCTCATATGCAAAACGGATGATACTCTTCAGCCAAAGAGGTAGCCGTAGCTTTCTGACCCCTACGTTTCCCCGAAAAAACAACAAAGAAGACTATGGACGAAAATCCTAACTTGCCTGTAAGTAAAACTTCAATGCACGGACCACGTCCAAATTATGTAACAGCCGTTTCTTCTTAGAAGGATTAGGACACAAGGAAGGAATCAATTTCCTGATTAATGTTTATTTGAAACAACCTTAGGAAGAAAACCAGGTTTGACTCGCAACACCACCTTATCCGAATGGAAAAGATAAGGAGAATCACATTGTAAATCGAAAGCTCAGATACTCTTCGAGCAGAAGAAATAACAACCAAAAATAAAAAAACTTTCCAAGATAATAACTTAATATCTATGGAATGCATAGGCTCAAACGGAACCCCTTGAAGAACATTAAGAACTAAATTCAAACTCCAAGGAGGAGCAATTTGTCTAAATACAGGCCTGATTCTAGTCAGAGCCTGACAGACTGGAGATCTGGAACAGCCAGACTTTTGTAACAAAATGGACAAAGCAGAAATCTGTCCTTTTAAGGAACTTCCTGACAGCCCTTTCTCCAATCCTCCTTGGAGAAAAGACAAAATCCTGGGAATCCTAACCCTACTCCATGAGTAGCCCTTAGATTCACACCGATATTTACGCCATATCTTATGGTAAATTTTCCTAGCAACAGGTTTATGTGCCTGAATCAAGGTATCTATGACTGAATCAGAAAACCCTCGCTTAGATAAAATTAAGCGTTCAATCTCCAAGCAGTTAGCTGCAGAGAAACTAGATTTGGATGATGGAAGTGTCCCTGAGTGAGAAGGTCTTTCCTCAATGGAAGCTTCCACAGTGGCTGAGATGACATGTCCACCAGATCGGCATACCAAATCCTGCGAGGCCACGCAGGAGAGAGGAGGATCACTGATGCCCTCTCCTGTTTGACGCGAGCAATCACCTGGGGAAGGAGAGCAAATGGGGGGGGGGGGGACACGACACATAAGCTAGGCTGAAAGACCAAGGCACTTGTAAGGCATCAGCTCGGCCTGGGGATCCCTGAACATGGACCCGAATCTCGGAAGCTTGGCATTCTGACGAAATGCCATAAGATCCAACTCCGGCCTGCCCCATCTGAGAATCAGGTTGGCAAATACCTCTGGATGGAGTTCCCATTCTCCCAGATGAAATGTCTGTCTGTTCAGAAAATCCACTTCCCAGTTTTCCATACCCGGGATGTGGATCGCTGACAGATAAAGAGTGGGACTCCACCCACTGTATTTTCTTGGCTACTTCTGTCATTGCTAAGGAACTCCTTGTTCCTCCCTAATGATTGATGTAAGCTACAGTCGTAATGTTGTCCGACTGGAATCTGATGAATTTGGCCGAAGCAAATTGAGGCCACGTCTGAAGAGCATTGAATATTGTTCTCAACTCTAGTATATTGATGAGAAGTAGAGACTCCACTCGAGTCCATACACCCTGAGCCCTCAGAGTTCCAGACTGCTCCCCATCCTATCAGGCTGGCGTCCGTTGTCACTATCAACCATGAGGGTCTGCGGAAGCATGTCCCCTGGGATAGATGATCCAGCAACAACCAAAGAGGAGAGTCCCTTGTCTCCTGATCTAGATTTATTTTAGGAGACAAATTTGTATAATCTCCATTCCACTGTCTGAGCATACTCAGTTGCAGAGGTCTGAGATGAAAACGAGCAAACGGAATGATGTCCATTGCCGCTACCATCAATCCAATCGCCTCCATGCACTGAGCCACTGACGGCCGAGGATTGGTCTGAAGGGTTCGGCATGTATTCAGAATCTTTAACTTTCTGACCTCCGTCAAAGATTTTCATGGATAGTCCATTAGAGTTCCCGGGTAAGGAACCCTTGTCTGTGGAACCAGCAAACTCACTTCCAGATTCACTTTCCACCCGTTATTCCTCAGAAAGGACAGGACAATGTCAGTATGAGACTTTGCTAGATAAGACACCTGGATCAGAATATCGTCCAGATAAGGCGCCACTGCAATGCCCCGCTGTCTTAGAAAAGCCAGCAGAGACCCCAGAACCTTTGAAAATTCTGGGTCCCGTGGCCAGACGAAAGGAAGAGCCGAACTGAAAATGTTTGTCCAGAAAGGCACTTGTGATGATCTCTGTGGATAGGAACATGAAGATATGCATCCTTTAGATCCACGGTAGTCATAAATTGACCCTCCTGGATCAATAGAAGAATGGTACGAATAGTTTCCATCTTGAAGGATAGAACTCTGAGAAACTTGTTCAGACTTTTGAGGTCTAAAATAGGTTGGAATGTTCCCTCTTTTTTGGGAACTACAAAGATTTGAATAAAACCCCTGTCCCTTTATTGGAACAGGGAATATTACTCCCATGGAAGAGGTCTCCTACACAACGTAAGAACACCTCTATCTGGTCTGCATATAATCGAAAAAGAAACCTTCCTCTGGGGGAAGAGTTCCTGACCACCAACTGATATCCCTGAGACACAAATTTCTAGCGTCCAGGGATCCTGAACATCTCTTATCCAAGCCTGGACGAAGAGAGTCTGCCGCCCCCCCCACTAGATCCGGTCCCAGATCGGGGGCCGACCATTCATGCTGACTTGGAAACAGCAGTAGGCTTCTTGGATTGTTTACCCTTGTTGCAAGACTGGTTCGGTCTCCAAGTAGACTTAGACTTGAATCACACATCCGCAGACCAAAGACTTCAGCCATAAGGCCCTGCGTGCTAAGATGGCAAAGCCCGAACTCTTAACCGCCAATTTTGTAATCTGCAGAGAAGCATCCGTAATAAACAGGTTAGCTAACTTAAGAGCTTTAATCCGTTCATGTACCTCTTCCAAAGGAGTCTGTCTTAAGAGACTCTTCCAGAGCACCAAACCAATAAGCGGCTGCACTGGTAACAATGCAGGCCGCTGGTTGTAATAGGAATCCCTGGTGAACGTAAATCTTAAGACCCTCCAACTTCTTATCCATAGCGTCTTTGAAAGCACAACTATCCTCGATGGGAATAGTATTTCTTTTGGCCAGGGTAGAGATAGCTCCCTCCACTTTAGGGACTGTCTGCATGGAATCCCTAATAGCGGCGGCTACAGGATACATCTTTTTAAAAATGGGAGAAGGAGAGAAAGGAATGCCTGGTCTCTCCCACTCTTTGCAATAATTTCTGAAGTCCTTTTTGGAACTGGAAAGACATCTGAATAACATGGAACTTCCAAGTATCTGTCCAATTTAGTCAATTTTTCTGGAGGAACCACTAGAGTCAATCATCCAGAGTAACCAATACCACCCTCAGCAATAAGCGGAGTTGTTCAAGCTTAAACCTGAAAGACACTACTTCAGAATCAGTCAGGGGCAAAGCACTTCCAGAGTCAGAATGTTCACCTTCAGATAGGACTTCCGTACCCTCCAACTCAGAAACCCGGGAGGGTACTTCCACAATCGCCATACTAGTATCAGAGACTGCATGAACCACATAATTGTCCCTTCGTGTACGCTTGCCGTGCGATATGGGAAGGGTAGATAACGCATCAGAAAGAGAAGGACATCACTGCAGCTATGTCCTTTAATGTAAAAGCAGCAGAAAATGGCGAAATACATGGTCCCGCCTGAGCGGGCGTTAGGGGCTGTGACGCTTGGGGAGAAAGTTGCGGCATACTCTGCATCTCATCCGTAGGCTCTTGAGAAGCATCCACCTTAGGCAAAGATTTATCAAAAAATAATTTAGTGTCTATAGTGTAAAGCCCTCAATGCAGGAAGCGCAAAAAACATAATTTATGTAAGAACTTACCTGATAAATTCATTTCTTTCATATTAACAAGAGTCCATGAGCTAGTGACGTATGGGATATACATTCCTACCAGGAGGGGCAAAGTTTCCCAAACCTTAAAATGCCTATAAATACACCCCTCACCACACCCACAAATCAGTTTAACGAATAGCCAAGAAGTGGGGTGATAAGAAAAAGTGCGAAGCATATAAAATAAGGAATTGGAATAATTGTGCTTTATACAAAAAAATCATAACCACCACAAAACAGGGTGGGCCTCATGGACTCTTTTTAATATGAAAGAAATGAATTTATCAGGTAAGTTCTTACATAAATTATGTTTTCTTTCATGTAATTAACAAGAGTCCATGAGCTAGTGACGTATGGGATAATGACTACCCAAGATGTGGATCTTTCCACACAAGAGTCACTAGAGAGGGAGGGATAAAATAAAGACAGCCAATTCCTGCTGAAAATAATCCACACCCAAAATAAAGTTTAACAAAAAACATAAGCAGAAGATTCAAACTGAAACCGCTGCCTGAAGAACTTTTCTACCAAAAACTGCTTCAGAAGAAGAAAATACATCAAAATGGTAGAATTTAGTAAAAGTATGCAAAGAAGACCAAGTTGCTGCTTTGCAGATCTGGTCAACCGAAGCTTCATTCCTAAACGCCCAGGAAGTAGATACTGACCTAGTAGAATGAGCTGTAATTCTTTGAGGCGGAGTTTTGCCCGACTCAACATAGGCAAGATGAATTAAAGATTTCAACCAAGATGCCAAAGAAATGGCAGAAGCTTTCTGGCCTTTCCTAGAACCAGAAAAGATAACAAATAGACTAGAAGTCTTACGGAAAGATTTTGTAGCTTCAACATAATATTTCAAAGCTCTAACAACATCCAAAGAATGCAATGATTTCTCCTTAGAATTCTTAGGATTAGGACATAATGAAGGAACCACAATTTCTCTACTAATGTTGTTGGAATTCACAACTTTAGGTAAAAATTCAAAAGAAGTTCGCAACACCGCCTTATCCTGATGAAAAATCAGAAAAGGAGACTCACACGAAAGAGCAGATAATTCAGAAACTCTTCTAGCAGAAGAGATGGCCAAAAGGAACAAAACTTTCCAAGAAAGTAATTTAATGTCCAATGAATGCATAGGTTCAAGCGGAGGAGCTTGAAGAGCTCCCAGAACCAAATTCAAACTCCAAGGAGGAGAAATTGACTTAATGACAGGTTTTATACGAACCAAAGCTTGTACAAAACAATGAATATCAGGAAGAATAGCAATCTTTCTGTGAAAAAGAACAGAAAGAGCAGAGATTTGTCCTTTCAAAGAACTTGCGGACAAACCCTTATCCAAACCATCCTGAAGAAATTGTAAAATTCTCGGTATTCTAAAAGAATGCCAAGAAAAATGATGAGAAAGACACCATGAAATATAAGTCTTCCAGACTCTATAATATATCTCTCGAGATACAGATTTACGAGCCTGTAACATAGTATTAATCACGGAGTCAGAGAAACCTCTATGACCAAGAATCAAGCGTTCAATCTCCATACCTTTAAATTTAAGGATTTCAGATCCGGATGGAAAAAAGGACCTTGTGACAGAAGGTCTGGTCTTAACGGAAGAGTCCATGGCTGGCAAGATGCCATCCGGACAAGATCCGCATACCAAAACCTGTGAGGCCATGCCGGAGCTATTAGCAGAACAAACGAGCATTCCCTCAGAATCTTGGAGATTACTCTTGGAAGAAGAACTAGAGGCGGAAAGATATAGGCAGGATGATACTTCCAAGGAAGTGATAATGCATCCACTGCCTCCGCCTGAGGATCCCGGGATCTGGACAGATACCTGGGAAGTTTCTTGTTTAGATGAGAGGCCATCAGATCTATCTCTGGGAGCCCCCACAATTGAACAATCTGAAGAAATACCTCTGGGTGAAGAGACCATTCGCCCGGATGCAACGTTTGGCGACTGAGATAATCCGCTTCCCAATTGTCTACACCTGGGATATGAACCGCAGAGATTAGACAGGAGCTGGATTCCGCCCAAACCAAAATTCGAGATACTTCTTTCATAGCCAGAGGACTGTGAGTCCCTCCTTGATGATTGATGTATGCCACAGTTGTGACATTGTCTGTCTGAAAACAAATGAACGATTCTCTCTTCAGAAGAGGCCAAAACTGAAGAGCTCTGAAAATTGCACGGAGTTCCAAAATATTGATCGGTAATCTCACCTCCTGAGATTCCCAAACTCCTTGTGCCGTCAGAGATCCCCACACAGCTCCCCAACCTGTGAGACTTGCATCTGTTGAAATTACAGTCCAGGTCGGAAGAACAAAAGAAGCCCCCTGAATTAAACGATGGTGATTTGTCCACCACGTTAGAGAGTGTCGAACAATCGGTTTTAAAGATATTAATTGAGATATCTTCGTGTAATCCCTGCACCATTGGTTCAGCATACAGAGCTGAAGAGGTCGCATGTGAAAACGAGCAAAGGGGATCGCGTCCGATGCAGCAGTCATAAGACCTAGAATTTCCATGCATAAGGCTACCGAAGGGAATGATTGTGACTGAAGGTTTCGACAAGCTGTAATCAATTTTAGACGTCTCTTGTCTGTTAAAGACAGAGTCATGGACACTGAATCTATCTGGAAACCCAGAAAGGTTACCCTTGTTTGAGGAATCAAAGAACTTTTTGGTAAATTGATCCTCCAACCATGATCTTGAAGAAACAACACAAGTCGATTCGTATGAGACTCTGCTAAATGTAAAGACGGAGCAAGTACCAAGATATCGTCCAAATAAGGAAATACCACAATACCCTGTTCTCTGATTACAGACAGAAGGGCACCGAGAATCTTTGTGAAAATTCTTGGAGCTGTAGCAAGGCCAAACGGTAGAGCCACAAATTGGTAATGCTTGTCTAGAAAAGAGAATCTCAGGAACTGATAATGATCTGGATGAATCGGAATATGCAGATATGCATCCTGTAAATCTATTGTGGACATATAATTCCCTTGCTGAACAAAAGGCAATATAGTCCTTACAGTTACCATCTTGAACGTTGGTATCCTTACATAACGATTCAATAATTTTAGATCCAGAACTGGTCTGAAGGAATTCTCCTTCTTTGGTACAATGAAGAGATTTGAATAAAACCCCATCCCCTGTTCCGGAACTGGAACTGGCATAATTACTCCAGCCAACTCTAGATCTGAAACACAATTCAGAAATGCTTGAGCTTTCACTGGATTTACTGGGACATGGGAAAGAAAAAATCTCTTTGCAGGAGGTCTCAACTTGAAACCAATTCTGTACCCTTCTGAAACAATGTTCTGAATCCAAAGATTGTGAACAGATTTGATCCAAATTTCTTTGAAAAAACGTAACCTGCCCCCTACCAGCTGAACTGGAATGAGGGCCGTACCTTCATGTGAACTTAGAAGCAGGCTTTGCCTTTCTAGCAGGCTTGGATTTATTCCAGACTGGAGATGGTTTCCAAACTGAAACTGCTCCTGAGGACGAAGGATCAGGCTTTTGTTCTTTGTTGAAACGAAAGGAACGAAAACGATTGTTAGCCCTGTTTTTACCTTTAGATTTTTTATCCTGTGGTAAAAAAGTTCCTTTCCCACCAGTAACAGTTGAAATAATAGAATCCAACTGAGAACCAAATAATTTGTTTCCCTGGAAAGAAATGGAAAGTAGAGTTGATTTAGAAGCCATATCAGCATTCCAAGTCTTAAGCCATAAAGCTCTTCTGGCTAAGATAGCCAGAGACATAAATCTAACATCAACTCTAATAATATCAAAAATGGCATCACAGATGAAATTATTAGCATGCTGGAGAAGAATAATAATATCATGAGAATCACGATTTGTTACTTGTTGCGCTAGAGTTTCCAACCAAAAAGTTGAAGCTGCAGCAACATCAGCCAATGATATAGCAGGTCTAAGAAGATTACCTGAACATAGATAAGCTTTTCTTAGAAAAGATTCAATTTTTCTATCTAAAGGATCCTTAAACGAGGTACCATCTGACGTAGGAATGGTAGTACGTTTAGCAAGGGTAGAAATAGCCCCATCAACTTTAGGGATTTTGTCCCAAAATTCTAACCTGTCAGGCGGAACAGGATATAATTGCTTAAAACGTTTAGAAGGAGTAAATGAATTACCCAATTTATCCCATTCCTTAGCAATTACTGCAGAAATAGCATTAGGAACAGGAAAGACTTCTGGAATAACCGCAGGAGCTTTAAAAACCTTATCCAAACGTATAGAATTAGTATCAAGAGGACTAGAATCCTCTATTTCTAAAGCAATTAGTACTTCTTTAAGTAAAGAGCGAATAAATTCCATCTTAAATAAATATGAAGATTTATCAGCATCAATCTCTGAGACAGAATCCTCTGAACTAGAAGAGTCCAAAGAATCAGAATGATGGTGTTCATTTAAAAATTCATCTGTAGAGAGAGAAGATTTAAAAGACTTTTTACGTTTACTAGAAGGAGAAATAACAGACAAAGCCTTCTTTATGGATTCAGAAACAAAATCTCTTATGTTATCAGGAACATTCTGCACCTTAGATGTTGAGGGAACTGCAACAGGCAATGGTACATCACTAAAGGAAATATTATCTGCTTTAACAAGTTTGTCATGACAATTAATACAAACAACAGCTGGAGAAATAGCTACCAAAAGTTTACAGCAGATACACTTAGCTTTGGTAGATCCAGCAGGCAGTGGTTTTCCTGTAGTATCTTCTGGCTCAGATGCAACGTGAGACATCTTGCAATATGTAAGAGAAAAAACAACATATAAAGCAAAATAAATCAAATTCCTTATAAGACAGTTTCAGGAATGGGAAAAAAATGCCAAACATCAAGCTTCTAGCAACCAGAAGCAAATGAAAATGAGACTGAAATAATGTGGAGACAAAAGCGACGCCCATATTTTTTGGCGCCAAATAAGACGCCCACATTATTTGGCGCCTAAATGCTTTTGGCGCCAAAAATGACGCCACATCCGGAACGCCGAAATTTTTGGCGCAAAATAACGTCAAAAAAATGACGCAACTTCCGGCGACACGTATGACGCCGGAAACGGAAATGAATTTTTGCGCCAAAAAAATCCGCGCCAAAAATGACGCAATAAAATGAAGCATTTTCAGCCCCCGCGAGCCTAACAGCCCACAGGGAAAAAAGTCAAATTTTTGAGGTAAGACAAAATATGATAATTTAAAGCATAATCCCAAATATGAAACTGACTGTCTGGAAATAAGGAAAGTTGAACATTCTGAGTCAAGGCAAATAAATGTTTGAATACATATATTTAGAACTTTATAAATAAAGTGCCCAACCATAGCTTAGAGTGTCACAGAAAATAAGACTTACTTACCCCAGGACACTCATCTACATGTTTGTAGAAAGCCAAACCAGTACTGAAACGAGAATCAGTAGAGGAAATGGTAAATATAAGAGTATATCGTCGATCTGAAAAGGGAGGTAAGAGATGAATCTCTACGACCGATAACAGAGAACCTTATGAAATAGACCCCGTAGAAGGAGATCACTGCATTCAATAGGCAATACTCTCCTCACATCCCTCTGACATTCACTGCACGCTGAGAGGAAAACCGGGCTCCAACTTGCTGCGGAGCGCATATCAACGTAGAATCTAGCACAAACTTACTTCACCACCTCCCTTGGAGGCAAAGTTTGTAAAACTGATTTGTGGGTGTGGTGAGGGGTGTATTTATAGGCATTTTAAGGTTTGGGAAACTTTGCCCCTCCTGGTAGGAATGTATATCCCATACGTCACTAGCTCATGGACTCTTGTTAATTACATGAAAGAAAGGAACAGGTTTCACAGTGGCATCCAAACACATGGAACATGTTACAGTCTGATCATCATCTGAATCCATAACAGAAAAAGCAAGCAAAAAATTGGTCTTGTCCCTTTAAAATTGTATGCTTGGATTGTTTACCTTTACAATTTATGGCCAAAATGCCCAGTGCATAACAGAACAAATATTTGTAGTATATCAGATCCTGACAAAAAAATTGTGTGCTTAAAAATGAACCGTCTAACAATCTTACTTTTTTAGTGTAAAACAGCTAGACGATTTCTAAGAAGTATCAGCACCTTGCCTCAACAGCTCTGCTGAGGCGCCTACCTGCCCCCACGGTCCACTGACCACTCAGGCACAAGTCCGGATCGATCCTACAACGCCCAAGACTGCCTGCTTAGTTCGCAACCATGCGGTCTTGGCATCACTAGCAACAGCTCCTACAGGCAGTCAGATTTCCGGAAGTGAAAGTACACTGCTCGGCTAATTTCTGAGCCCCAGCATGCCAAAAGAAGCCCCACCCTTCGTGGGCGTCACCTAAGCCATCCGAGAAGGAGCGCCGTAACCCTGCATAGCAGAACAGTACAATTTTCAAACTTGAATGCTTGCCGTAACATGTATTTGTCGCCACTTGAAATCTGGCAAAGTGCCCAAAAAAACACAGCCATGAACCGGAATCTCCGGTAACATCCCCAGCGTCAGTCCCCAGTACACATTAGGCAGTGACCTATAGGGAGCCCACACAGTAACAGTTCATTTCCAGACGTGAAAATAAACTATAGTGCCTGTTGACATGACCCATGACAACCCCACACTCTTACACAGGAAAGCCCTTCCCAGAGAGCCTATGTTTTCCCCAACAGATTAAAGTACAGCCATTTCTGAGATAGCAAGTGGCCCAGAAAAATAAAGGCTGCACTTACCTCTATGCTGAGTGACAGCATGACACATCTCACAGTATCAAGAGGTCTTCTCCCTCCTGTAGGTCTGTGGACACAGAAAGGCCTTAGTAGTTATATGCCAAGACCATCATCACCAGAAGGGCAGCACTAGTATGGGAGGCACAGTGAGGGTTAAGTCCCACCAGTTCCCATTGCTTTAAAGCCACCTGTAGCTCTACACTAGAGGCTGACAAAGAATACGGCTACACCCTATAGTAAAATAGCACTCACTGGTAACATTTTAAAAATAATAAACTCTTGATTGAAGAAACTAAACACCTCACTTTACCTCTTCCTATCACTAACAGGCAGAGAGAATGACTGGAGTGGGAGGAGCTATATATACAGCTCTTCTGTGGTGCTCTTTGCCTCCTCCTGCTGACGAGGCGATATCCCACAAGTAAGGATGAAATCCGTGGACTCATCGTATCTTAAGAAAAAAAGATATTTTACCTCAAAATTACGTGTTGTGAACAATAATCCTTCAGCTACATGTTGAGAAAAAAAGCCATCTTCATCAGTGCTGCCTGTTACACTGCTTTACTGTGTTCTCATGAAACTTCACTAAAATAAGATGGAAAATAAGCTATGCCAGATGCACACTCCCTTGCAAGTCCAAGGAATAGCATCCTGATTGGTTGTTTAAAGTCCCTTTACATGATGTGGCTACAGAGGAAATTTTAAGCTAAAATCTTTTACACAGAGCTGTTCAAGTGATATTTTCTAGCCATCTTTTTTACAGCTTTGCTTTAGCATTTGGGTATCAAGCCCCTTTAAGCATCTAGTCTTTAATTTTACTTTTAATATATAAGAATCCCACCCCCCTTCAAAGATATCAATTACTGCACTAATAAAAACTGCTTTGCCTGTACCCATCTGCTCACGTGCACCAAGGATGACATGATCTGCCAGGTTACATTTAAAGCTTACACCAGCTTGTGTCCAGTAACAAAAGTGCAAACAAGCTGGCATTATGCAGCCGAGCTGTAAACTGATAAGTTAGTGGCTCTGCTGTCTCCAAGGTTGTTTGCCAGGAAGCTAGACAAGAGGCACATTTTTCGCTGCCATGCATAATGTTTAGACTGCATGCAAGCAGTTTATATTCTTATCAGGTGACCATACATCCAAATATAAAAAAAAAAATATATAGGGAAGGTATATGAACACTCAAAAGTAATGAACACATAAGTTTCATTTTTGAGGAAAAAAGTTTTTTAAGATAATGTGCCTCTCCCAAGCCCAAAACTACTTCAAGCCATGTAAAGCTCAAGCAACCAATCACATGCACAAAGTGGTTAACCTTTACCCTTTGTATTTAGCTTGAATAAAAAAAAATTGCTGGCAAGGAATTTAAAAAAAAATAGGCAAAAATACTTAGCCATGGTGCATGGAAAATTCTACTCTCCCTTATCAGTGTTTAGACAGGCATTGTATTTTAGCTGAGTTCACAGCTTTTAGGCATGCTCCAGCAGACAATCCCTTTTCACTTTTGCACTCTACCAAAATAGATACAGCCTAGAAGGAAATGTATGTGGGAGTTAGGGCTTTACAATTAGGAAACTTAATAGAATGGGTTGATGGCGAGGCACTGCATTATAAATTTGCAGGTAAAGTTATTAAAGGGACGCTAAACCCATTCTTTTTCTTTCATGATTCAGATAGAGCATGCAATTTTAAACAACTTTCCAATTTACTTATTTCATTTTCTTAGTTCGCTTTTTTTATTTAAAAAGCAGGAATGTAAAGCTTAAAGTGAATGTAAATTGTGATGCTAAAGTGTCTGTTTAATAAAATTTGATTACAAACACGGGCACTTATAATTCAAATGTACATTTCACTCCTGTTGAAAAAAAAAATTATACTTTCCTTTCAATCTTGACAGCAGCTCCAGCTTCCTCCACACGTTGCAAAGCCTCTTCCTGGGTTTAAATGAGGAATCCTGCTTCCTCCAATCACAGCATTGAATCAGACACTGATTCCCGGGGGGGGGGGGGGGGCATGACTGGATGATGACCTATCCATTTCTGACATCAGAAATGGCTCGCGACGACTAGAAGCTGGAGCTGCTGTCAAGTTTAAAAGGCAAGTTTTTTCACAACACGAGTGAAATGTAAATTGATGAATTTAAGTGTTTTAAAAACCAGGCACTTTAGCATCAAAATTTACATTCACTTTAAGAACCAGCCCATTTTTGGTTCAGTCCCTGGGTTATGCTTGCTTATTGGTTTGCTAAACATAGCCACCAATAAGCAAGGGCTATCCAGGGTGCTGAACATAAAACGGACTGGCTTCAAAATTTTAAATGTCTGCTTTTTAAATGGATATTAAGTGAAAAAAATTTGATAGGAGTAAATTTAAAAGTTGCTGCTCTATCTGAATCATGAAAAAAAAAATTGGGTTTAGTATCCAATAAAAGTACATATTATATTTTGTCTATTCCAACTTGTTTTATGTCCCTTTAAGTAAACAGGAACTGTTTTTATGTCCCTTTTTTCTTTGTGCCTGGTTTCTTAGCTATACAGTGCTTGAAATTTAGACAGCTGTGGACATGAATCACATCTGCTTATGAGAAATAAATGTGATACAAATTAAAACTTTGCTGTACATGTTAAAAAGTAAACAGAAGACAAGCTCTTATGTTAAAATGTCATACAAAAGATAAACACTGAACCCAAATTTTCTCTCACGATTCAGATAGAGAAAGCAAAACGTAGTCCTTAAAGTGAAGGTAAACCTTTGGTGAATGAAAGCCTGTTTTTTTTAAAAAATACTATTAAAAGCAGGCGCATGTTCATTCAAAGTTTACAAAGCAGTCGTTTAGCTAAAAAAAATTACCTTTTTTCTTTTCACTGCTACAGCAGCTTCCCCCACAGAGATCCTCTATTCACACGTCAGCAATGACTAATCCGGCTTCCTCCAATCACAGTATGGCCTCAGGCAATGACTACACTGGGGAGAAAGCTGTGATTGTAGGAAGCCGGATTAGTCATTGCGGACGTGTGAATAGAGGATCTCTAGGTGGTGGAAGCTGCTGTAGCAGTGGAAAGAAACACTGTACAAAGTTTGTAAACTTTGATGAATGAAAGTGCCCCCGTTTTTAATAGTTTTTTTAAAAACGCTCTTGTTCAAAGTTTACCTTTACTTTAAAGCTGCTATGTACTGTGGAGCAAATATGCTATTACAACATGCAAAAAGCTTATGTCCCTTTAACTTCAAAAGCACATTGCCCCTGAAGGTATGACAAGCAGAAAGAATAAACTATATGCTCAATGATAGTGTTTGAAACATTAGGTACGGTCTCAATGATAATTGTATGCCAAAGACTTCAGTATTGTCGTTTCCATATCTGCTTTTTTTGCAGAAAATAGGTAAAGTGAGATTGAGAAGGTTGAAATACAAATTAATGAGGAAAATCATGTGGCAGCAAACCAAACACTTAAATGGTACACATCTAACAGTCTGGTCGCTGATCGGTGAAACAGAAAGCATAGAAAACCCAAGGAAATAATTTTATATCAAACCTTTAGTGATTTTATTTCAAAGGGAGACCGATTTTTACAAAACATGCAAATTTGGTAGTTTGCATATTCCTAGATACTGTAGTAAAGGGTAACTGGGAAAGCTAAACTTTCCCATATTTAAAAACGTTAATTTGCTCCCTGGCTCTAGATGTTTGTCCAGCCATGGAAGAAAAGTATAGGTAAACTCAACCCTGAGCCATACCAAGAAATAAGGGGTAACATTTTAGATTGTTGTCAACCCCTAATAAAGCAGGTTCCTCTATAGTCTGCATTACCTTTCCCTTGCGTAGGATGGGCCACCAAAGAAGTCTAGTTCTCTTGAAGCATTTTTATAATCTAAAATAGCTGAAAAGAGAAGAAAGTTAAATTAAACATAATATAAAAAAAAAAATGATGGGCAAACTGCACTAATCTTCAAAGCAACCAATCTAAACTTGTTACAGAAGTACACTGAGTTGGCCTCGGCTATTTTGCTTTCCTAAGCTCCATTGTCCATTCAAATTGCAGGAAAGCAGGCAAAAGAGAGTAATGCAAAATTATATAAAGCTAAAATTTAGGATTACAATCGCTAAGTGTTTAAAGGGATACTAACCCCAATTTTTTTTCTTTCATGATTCAGATTGCGCATGCAATTTTAAGCAACTTTCTAATTAACTCCTAACATCAATTTCTTTGTTCTCATGTTATCTTGATTTGAAAAAGCAGTAATAAAAAGGTTAGGAGCCAGCCCATTTTTAGTTCAGCACCTCGGTAGCACTTGCCGATTGGTTTGCTACATTTAGCCACAAATCAGCAAGTGCTACCCAGGTTCTGAACAAAAAATGGTCCAGCTCTAAAGCTTACAGTACTGCTTTTTCAAATCAAGATAACATGAGAACAAAGAAAAATTAATAGGAGTAAATTAGAAAGGTGCTTAAAATCTCACTCTAGCTGAATCATGAAAGACAAAAATAAAAAATGGGTTTAGTATCCCTTTAAGACCCGTTTAAAAAGGAGCAAGAATTCCTATTCATTCTATACAGAAGGCGGGGACTGATCTCAGGCCTACAACGGCAGAGAACCTCATCAACCCCTATTACACGATTATATGATCTCCTCTCCTGCAAAAAAAAAAAAATATATATATATATCTATATCATATATATCTATATCATATATATCTATCTACACGAAGAGTTTTAAAAAGCCAGAGTAGCATGCCTGACAATTGCCTCAGGCCCTGTGCAATGTCAGGCCATGGCCTCGCTAGCTTTGTGCTACCATATTTCATAACACACAAAACTACTTCACAATTGTATATATTTTTTAAATAAAAAAAAGTTAATGCAAGATTAATCAATTATACCGTCATTTAAGCGAGCACGGGCTTCCACAGCGCGCATAGAGGACGCCATTACTGCAATTCAGGGCCTGGTTTTCACCTCCCAAATTGTACACAGCAGAGAGTGGAGTCGACCGGAGCCTTCCAAAAAACGTACAGAGGCGGTAGTCTAGAGTAGTAGACGAAAGAGAACTTCGGTATAACGGTCAGCCGCACTCACTACTTCATCAGGGAGAAAGCTACTGACACACAGACCGTGACAAAAAGGAGCGAGCTGTGGCGTCACGTTAAATTAACTCGTACGCGATTGGCTGGCTAGGTGGATCCTTGTCACGTGGTATAAGAGAGGGTTGCGTATTATTACGTTAATGATATGCCCTTGTGTCACGTGACGGGGAACCGCCTAGATGGCCAATAATTTACCTGTTACAGCCAAGATAGCAATTGCTAACAGTGGTTTATAAAACTTTTATATAACCAGGTCGGATTGTTATATTTCGAATAGTTTCAGGAATAACAATGAGTTATTTATAACAAATATATATAATACTAGTTATCTACACTAAAGCTAAAATTAACCCTACAAGCTCCCTAATTAATCCCTTCAGTGCTGGACTGCATAATACACGTGTGGTGCGCATAGGGTTTCCATCTCCGCCATCTTTTCCTGGACCCTTAAAGGGACACAACCCAAATTTTTTCTTTTGTGATTCAGATAGAACATGCAATTTTAAGCAACTTTCTAATTTACTCCTATTATCAATTTTTCTTCGTTCTCTTGCTATCATTATTTGAAAAAGAAGGCATCTAAGCTTTTTTTTTATTTCAGTACTCTGGACAGCACTTTTTTATTGGTGGATGATTTTATCCACCAATCAGCAAGGACAACCCAGGTTGTTCACCAAAAATGGTCCGGAATCTAAACTTAAATTTTTGCATTTCAAATAAAGATACCAAGAGAATGAAGACAATTTGATAATAGGAGTAAATTAGAAAGTTGCTTAAAATTTCATGCTCAATCTGATTCACGAAAGAAATTTTTTGAGTACAGTGTCCCTTTAAGAGTTACACATGCTGCAGGGAGGAACATGAATAGTGCTGTCCAGGGTCACTATTTTTGTGCTGTCCAGCAGCATGTTTCCCTCTGCACACCCTGCAGCATGTGTGACTCATAAAGTGTCCATGAAAACATGGCTGAGGTGGCAACCCTAGGTGCGCAGCAGCAAATAGCGGCCTTCTAATTACCAAAAAGCAATCCAAAGCCATATATGTCTGCTATTTCTGAATAAAGGGAATCCCAGAAAAGCATTTACAACCATTTGTGCCATAATTGCACAAGCTGTTTGTAAATAATTTCAGAGTGGAAACTAAAGTTTGTGAAAAAAGTTAAAAAAATGTTTTATTTGATCGCATTTTGCGGTGAAATGGTGGCATGAAATATACCAAAATGGGTCTAAACCCTAGATCAATACTTTGGGTTGTCTACTACACTACAGCTAAAATTAACCATACAAGCTCCCTAATTAACCGCTTCACTGCTGGGCATAATACACATGTGGTGTGCAGCAGCATTTAGCGGCCTTCTAAAGCTATATATGTCTGCTATTTCTGAACAAAGGGGATCCCAGAGAAGCATTTACAACCATTTCTGCCATAATTGCACAAGCTGTTTGTAAATAATTTCAGCGAGAAACCTAAAGTTTGTGAAAAAGTGAACAATTATTTTATTTTATCGCATTTGGCGGTGAAATGGTGGCATTAAATATACCAAAATGGGCCTAGATCAATACTTTGGGTTGTCTACTAAAAAACAATATATACATGTCAAGGGATATTCAAGGATTTCTGACAGATATCAGTGTTACAATGTAACTATTGCTAATTATGAAAAAAAAATGGCTTGGAAATAGCAAAGTGCTACTTGTACTTATTGCCCTATAACTTGCAAAAAAAGCAAAGAAAATGTAAACATTGGGTAATTCTAAACTCAGGACAAAATTTAGAAACTATTTAGCATGGGTGTTTTTTGGTGGTTGTAGATGTGTAACAGATTTTGGGAGTCAAAGTTTGAAAAAGTGTGTTTTTTTCTTTTTTTCATCATATTTTATAAATGTTTATACAGTAAATTATAAGATATGATGAAAATAATGGTATATTTAGAAAGTCTATTTAATGGCGAGAAAAACGCTATATAATATGTGTACGTCGTCAGGGGTTTCAAGCGGTGGAAGCGATCCTGATCGCTTCCAGCTACGTTCATGTTATTGCAGTGATGCCTCTGTATATGATTTTATAGAAGACAAATAGGGCTTTCTTTTGACATCAAATATTTATATATATTAAGTATAATTTATAATTGTTAACTACATGATTTTTAACCTTCATATCTGAGAATAATTTTCACCTCTTAGCCTACAGCCGTGCAGTAAATCTGGCTCCCATGGGCGCCAAACCGGCTTTACCGCACGGCTATTGGCTAAGAGGTGAAAACGTCACTTCTTAGCAAAAAAAATAAATTCTTGGCCGTGGGCTGCCATAGCAGCTAAGAATGGCGACCAGTTGAAACCAATAAAGGCACTTTCTGCATGAAGTATCTTATACTTCATGAATGAAAGTGCCCTTTATTTGTTTCAACAGTCAACCCTAGCATTTCAAAAACGCTATGGTTGACTTTCACTTTAAGTGAAAAAAACCTATGTTTACTGTACTGTCCCTTTATCGTTTCAGTTAGGTCAGTGGGGTGTTTTTCTTAATGTGATGTGAACTTGGATTAGCCGACAGATACTGGTTGGCAAATAAATTTGTTTGAGTAGCTATGTTCTCAGACATGTTGCCAGTTAGATTATTTATGTATATGAATTAGCTGGTATTGTGCTTTTAACCCTTTCGTGACCGGGTTATAAAGTCTACATTGGAACAATGTTCCGATGTAGACAAATTGAAATCACGCATCATGCAAACTATTGCGAAATTTCAATGATGGGATCGGGTCTGGGGGGCGTCCCTATGACGCTAGGAACGCCCTCCAGACCGCGATCAGGACAGCCGTTGGCTATGTTGTTGTATTCCATCATAACGGCTTTAAAGCCCAGCGCCGTTGTGATGGAATACAACGGCATAACGGCGGTAAAAGGTTAAACCACAGCCTATTGAAATGGGTTGAACTTGCTGGTAATATCAGATCTTGTTATATCACTATTATGTACACACACCTGCTTCCTTATCTTATATATGTTTGTAAAACAAAGCTTAAAGGGACAGTGTACACCAATTTTTATATAACTGCACGTAATAGACAATACTATAAAAAAGAATATGCAGATACTGATCTAAAAATCCAGTATAAAACCTTTTATAAACTTCCAGTTTAGCACAGCTGATGAGGTTAGGCTGGGTAACCTAGTGAAATGGGTTGAGGAAGCTGGAAATCTGTAAAAATACAGATTACACAAACAGCAGCAATAATCTGTAGACCTGGGTATAAATCTGATACTTTGGGGCTTAGTTAGAAGACTGAAAATCAGCACAATGTTATTAAAAAATAAGCAAAACTCTACATTGTTATAAAAACACCACCAGATCGTCTGTATAATTGTATCATCTACAAACCATTTATGCAAAGAAAAATCTAGTGTACAATGTCCTTTTAATACTAACATTGAGAAAACTGGAAAATTAACATTGTATTACTTAAAAGGACATGAAACCCAATTTTTTTCTTTCATGACTTAGAAAGAGTATGCAATTTTAAACAGCTTTCCAATTTACTTCTATTAATGTGCTTTTATTCTCTTGATATTCTTTGTTGAAAAGCTAATCTAGATAGACTCAGTAGCTGCTGATTGGTGGCTGCACATAGATGCCTCGTTTGATTGGCTCACCCATGTGAATTGCTATTTCTTCAACAAAGGATAGCTAAAGAATGAAGCAAATTTAGATAATTGAAGTAAATTGAAATTTTGTTTAAAATTGTATTCTTTATCTGAATCATTAAATATTTTTGGGGGTTTCATGTCCCTTTAAGTATTCTGCACCCACTGGTAGTTTAATTCCTGCTGCTGGGTGTTTATATAGGGTTGTCAATAGCCTCAACTCCAGTATAGAAACTTTCAGTGTAGGTTGGGATTCCACAAGCTAAATCAGCTATTTAAAATCCTTAAATTAGGGTAAACAATCTACTGGTAAACAATTAAATACATTCCAGTAGGTAAAATACATAATTGGGAACAATTTAAAGGGGAGACAAATGTGGGGTAAACTGTCCCTTTAAATGTCACAACCAGCAAATCAGTTATTTCTGTCCCTAATATCTTTTACAATTCTATTAGCACTTTTATCTGGTCCAAAGGCTTTCCCACTAGGCATCCAAAAAGTTTTATTTTAGCCTCTTCATCTATTTTTTTGAGAAATATAGACTGCCTTATAACATTCTAAAAAGGCTTCTGCTAATTCTGCATTTTCTTTTCTTTTAATTTAGTTTTTTGCACAAACAAAAAAATATATACACATCTTGTTATTACAAAGTCTACGTCTCCATCTTTCTGTGAGGACACAGTAAAAAGTCAAAAAGGCTTCAAAAAGGAATAATCATCAGCCAATAGGATAAAATCAAATAAATACTTGTGAGTATCATTTGTCATCTCAACATCCTTATAGAAAAAAAAAAAGTTAAAGGGACACTAAACCCAAATTTTTTTCTTTCATGACTCAGATAGAGCAGTAATTTTAAGCAACTTTCTGATTTACTCCTATTATCAACTTTTATTTGTTCTCTTGTTATCTTTTTTTGAAAAGCAGGAATGCAAAGCTTAGGAGCTGGCCCATTTTTGGTTCAGAACCGGAGTAGCGCTAGCTGATTGGTGGTTAAATGTAGCCACCAATAAGCAGGAGCTATCCATGGTTCTGAACCTAATTTGGGCCGACTCCTAAGCTTTTCATTCCTGATTTTCAAACAAAGATGGCAAGAAAATGAAGAAAAAATTATAATAGGAGTAAATTAGACATAAATAACCTCATTTTTTTCTTATTTCTTCAATTTTCTTAAAAGGAACATCAAACCCAAAATTGTTATTTCATTTTTCAGATAGAGAATACATGTCTCTAATTACTTCTGTTATCAAATTGTCTTCCTTCTCATATTATTCTTTGACTACTGATATATGCGATACTTTGGTGCAAGTCATCACGCTCACTGAGCGTTACACAAAGCCGGACAGAGCCTTTGCAAGAGTCGAGAGACGACACGTTCATAGAGCGATATCCGACAGGAAGCCGGACAGAATTTCAGCAAGTATACTCGGTGTCTATTGTATTGCAAAGTGTTATAATATACATCTTCATTTCTATATTCTGTGTGACACTCGTCACTGTGTGTTCTCAGTGAGACTTATTATAGCAAGTTTTGCACCTTACGCATTCGTATCAGAAGATTTTGAACTGAATCAGTGACTAAGCTGTGTGTGTTGCTGATTTAAGCTGTCTTGGATATACGACAAGCTGATGTGATAGACCTCAGTTCGAAAGGGTTTAAGACCCAGAATAACAGGTGGTCATTATATATATGGTGGTTGACATATTGGTAGTGAACTGTGTGTATTGAACTACAATCAAGCTTGACAGTTTGTGACATTACATGTGGATTACAAGAATTACCACTCACATAAAGTTTGTAGTGAGCTTCAATCAAGCCTAATACATTATTACATTACATATATAGAATACAAAATATCAACACATGATCTTGGGCTTTTTGGTTCACACCATTGAACTGTGTAATTTTTGTAAATACGCCTCTTTTCTTCTCCTTAGGGACGCCTAAGGGGGAGTGTTATGTGTGCCTGTGTATGCTGTATGCACGTCTGTGTGAGGATAGGTTAGGTACCCTTTTTTGATATGTCTTTTTGACATTAGTTTTCCAATGTATTATACTGTTGAAATTGTATGATTATTTCATTAGTATTAAATAATTTGATTGCAACCTGTTAGGAGTGCTGAGTATTTTTGTATATTGTATATTGGTGGGTATGTAGGCGATACCTTACTCTTGCACCCTTTCTTGTTTTGACATTTTTTCTACTAAGTAGTGCTGTTATTTTGTTATTGATTTGAGATATATATATATATATATATATATATATATATATATATATATATATATATATATAAAACAAAAACACTCACTTGTACCAAATGCATTCAGCTAGCTCACAGTAGTGCTCTGCTGCCCCTTCAACAAAAGATATCAAGAGAATAAAGCTATATATGTAACATATATAAT
Organism: Bombina bombina; assembly: GCF_027579735.1. NCBI lineage: Eukaryota > Metazoa > Chordata > Amphibia > Anura > Bombinatoridae > Bombina > Bombina bombina. The sequence goes on from NC_069508.1 coordinate 45,264,809, forward strand.
TGTAACATGTGTCCCTTGTCATAATCTCACCAAATGCATTCAGCTAGTTCCCAGTAGTGCACTGCTTCCCCTTCCACAAAGGATATGAAGAGAATAGAGCTATATATGTAACATATATAAAATTGTAACATGTGTCCCTTGTCATAAACTCACCAAATGCATTCAGCTAGCTCCCGGTAGTTCACTGATGCCTCTTCAACAAAGCATACCAAAAGAATAAAGCTATAAATGTAACATATATAATTGTATAATGTGTCCCTTGTCATAAGCTCACCAATTGAGATAGTCTGGATAAATTTCTGTATATAAACAAAATTCATGGATATGATTGCTAGTATTAAATGGGTCACATTTTAATGGGGTTATTTAAGCTTAACTGGAGCTTTTTGTAAGTATTTTAGATTTGTATAGGTTGAACTCGATGGACTTCAGTCTTTTTTCAACCTTATCTACTATGTTACTATGTATGTATGTAATTACATTCAGCAAGCTCCCAGTAGTGAACTGCTGCCCCTTCAACAAAGGACACTAAGATCATTAAGCTATATATGTAACAGATATAATTGTAACATGTGTCCCTTATCATAAGCCCACCAAATGCATTCAGCTAGCTCCCAGTAATGCACGGCTGCCCCTTTAACAAAGGATCCCCGATATACTTATATATAAATATAACTGAAATATAAATAAATATATAAATAAAATATAGTAAAGAATTTCTATATGTATGAAGGAGGGAGGAGAAAATACTACTTGTAAAGATTAATAAGGTGCAGCCCTTTAAAAAGATATAAACACTGTAATTATAGAAGAGAAAAAAGCAACATATAGTACTGTCACCTTAAAGAAATGGATACTGGGGGGCGGAGCAAGCCATCAAGCTGAGCAGAAGCAAAGCACCAGAGCTCTGTGTAACTTTTATTATTTTTTACACTCCTGCATATAATTTGGGGATAATTCTTCTCCACTACTAGTGGGATAGTGCCCAGCTGTGGTCTACTACTCCGGATCTAATTTTGAGCATTCCGGAACGAGTCTTTAATATCCCAGACGAAGAGAACCGGCAAATACTCAGGAAAGGCCGGGGCTTCGGCCTACAGCGGATCCCACGATCGCAACAAACTGACCGGAAAGGCATCTAAAAGTGGCGATCCAGCTGTACAGACCCTGACAAACCGGAGAGGAGGTCCCAAAGTGTGGTGATTGAGCTTGAACAGGGGTTATCCTCGTGGGAAGCTGAACTACAAGGAGGAGGCCGGCGCCATCTTGTCCCACATGTAAGTGCGCAATCTTCATCACACAAGCACACTTGGCCCATCTACAGCTTTGTACAGTGACATTTCCCCATATATTCATATGCTATCTGCTCTGTGAACATATTGAGGACCCCTACCTTAATTCTAAAATATATGGGGTACTGAAGAGAAGGCTGTGTCTAGGCCTCAGAGAGGAAGAGAGGGGCAGTGTATGGGTCATCACAGTTACAGGGACTTTCATAGTATTACTTTACCACTTCAGAGCCCCCCTGAGGGAACCCATCTATTGATCTACAGATCTCTCCACTATATAACAAATTAAGACAACTTTGAAAAGCACTGCTTACTGTATCATCCAACATATGGAAGCTGTCTACTGAGATCTGCAGTCCTCAGAGGGGGAATTGTTAGAAGGGATTAAAATACACCTATACCTATTGAAGGTGGTCCTGGCCTTGGGACCTGCTTTGGCACCCTACCATAAAAACCATACTCTCTTCAAGAAAATAATGTAAACACATAGATAAAATAGAGGGGGTATCCAGCCAGCTCACTGACCCCTGTGGTAGGCTTTCAGGCAAATTAATATGCCATCAAGTAGTGCCCTACCTTCGGTCGCTGCCTGAATGCCAAACCTCAGATATATGATGAAATGATCTAGGTCATTAAAATAAATATTCTGCCTAACGCTGACATAAACATTTGCCTACTTTCATTAATTGTCTGGGACTTGACGCCCCCGCACACTTGTCTGTACCGCCACGGCTAATAGAACCACATTTTAGAAAGAGAACCATGGCTGCCAGGAGATCAGTGAAGGGCGATAAGTCGCTGAAGACTACCAATATGCCCTCTTTTTTTCAAACAACCCAATCTGATAAAACTCCCAAAGATTCAGAGATAGAAGAGGAATCAGAGGGGGATCTCACACAACCCCGAGACAACAATGTCCCTCTCACAAGGGCAGATCTATGCACACTCGTCTCCAAGAAAGATATCGCTGATAACTTTGAGAAGTTGTGGGAGAAGATTGATTCCATCCACACATCAGTCACTAACAGTTTATCAGAGATTAATTCCGATTTGGTGGACATGGGGGGTAAAATTGAGACCCTAGAGGACCAACAGGACTCTATTGTGGGAAACATGGATGAAATGTCACAATCTCCTCACAACAACAACTAATAGCTGACTGTCAAGATAAATTGGAGGACCTTGAGAATAGAAGTCGATGTAACAACATCAGACTGAAGGGAATTCCGGAAGATTCGCCCAGAGCTTTGCCAACATATTTATGGGCATTTTTGAAGATATCTACATCTATAACTCCACTGCCGGGGCGAATCTGGTGTTCTATGGCCGCTACATAGATGATTTGATTTTTATATGGAAGGGAGATTCTGCTACAGCAGCAACATTTGCTGCATCTCTTAATGAAAATGAATTCGGCTTGTCTTTCACAGCCGATATTAATGAACAAACCATAGACTTTTTAGATCTCACACTTAGTTGGGACCAGTCAGGGAATCTTTGCTCAAGAACATTTTTCAAAAAAGTTGACAGCAATAGCTATCTGAATTATGGCAGCAACCATCATAAAAGTTGGTTATCTAACATCCCTTACAGCCAATTCGAGAGAATTAGACGTAATTGTTCATCTTTAGAATCTTTTGACTCACAGAGTAAAATCATCTATCAAAGATTTCTAGACAAAGGATACCCTAATGATCTTTTAATCTCATGCAGAGATAAGGCCAGACTCTTAGATAGAGACATTCTACTTAACAAAAATAAGAACATAAAGGAAAAAGACACCTTTTCTACAAGTCCCATGTTTATCACTCAATACAACAATAATTACAAACAGATCAGGCAGATTTTAAATAAACACTGGCCTATCATACTTAAAGATCCTATTCTAAAAACCCTAGTAGATGGCTATCCCAGAATTGTATACACCAGAGCTCCAACTCTTAGAAGCAAGCTAGCTCTCAGTAAAAAAGTTAAACATGTTATATCCAATAAAACATCTATTACTAAAACTACTTTAGTCAAATAGGAGTTTTCAAATGTGGAAAAAGAGGCTGCAACACATGTAAATATATACAATCTGGTAAGAAGACTTTTTCTTCCATGATTACTGGAGAAACTTTTCTTATAAAAAAAAAATTTAATTGCAATTCCATCTTCATTGTCTATGTCCTCGAATGCGTTTGTGGGGTTCAATATGTGGGTCGCACCTCAAGAAAGGCCAGAACACGGTGGGGAGAACATTTACGAAATTGTAAGAATTGTAAAAAGAAAAGAATTAAACATAGTATACCAGAACATTGCCTTAAAAAACATCAAGGCAATTCCGAAATTTACAAATTTTATCCTATTGACTATGTACCTCCTTCAACAGATTATAATAGAATCATCAAGTTAAGACAACGTGAAACCTATTGGATTCACAAACTCAATACCCTATGGCCATCAGGCTTGAATTCAAATTTAGATTTGGCAGCTTTTAACTAATTGGTCCACTATCATTAGTTTTTCACAATTTCAATTCTAATTTTAGTTATTATTTATTATTTAAAAACTACATATAAAAAGATTGCTAATGTTTTCACTATATTAAACTTTATCACGTTCATATATGCAATATGAGTTACTATCAGACGTTTTCATGTTAGGTTTTTTAGTTTATAGAAAATTTTTGTAACTATTAGAACCAGCAAAACCACTATTAAAACCAGCTAAAATATTGCATTCTCACAAAATCAACGTAAGTTTTTTCATTTTTTCATTTAAAAATTAATCCATTGTGTGTCTTCAGAAACACTATAATTTTTTTATATATATATAAATATACATTTTTCATCAGCACTCATCAAGTTCATTCAATTGTTTACAGTCACCATATTTGACATATTTCTAGTGAACATTAATATTAGGTATTAGATAGAAAATCATTTTCAAATATATATTCATTCCACAATAGATACATAAAATTTTTTTTCAAAACACTGATTGTTCATTGTATTACCAATGGAATAATTCAATGAGATTTACTTTATTTATAGATTGACTTTAAAGAAATATTTTCCAACAAACATGTCATTTAATATTCTTGACAAATTATATATTATCTTAATATTTATTTTCCGTTTCAGGGAAATTCCCCCCTCCCTCTTTTTATCGACTCCCATATTACAACACAGTTATAGCAATCGTTGAGTATATTGTACACGATAAAATTAGTATAAACGATCTTCCCAAATGATTATTAATTTTATACGTGTTCATTGTTTTTATTTTGAAAGAAATTAGCATGTTTTACCAGTTGACAGTGTAACATTGTTTCCATTCTGTAACAAATGCATTGTGTGTTCTTATTGGTGGATGTCCCACCCAATTATCAACTTTCTTTGTATTTTTAAATTCCCATTCCCGCTATACCTTTATTCTTACCTGTGGAAACGGCCAGTGAGCATTACGGCCGAGAAACGCGTTGTATTGGCTCTGAATAAATCTCTTTTTTTAATATTCACACAGCATTTGTTCGCTGTCTTTTGTTTTAAAGAATTTTGTTTTAAATATTTTAGTTTAGCCTATTTCTTTGAGCATTTATCACATTGGATTATTAGTAACATCACACAAGGCCAAGCACACACTGTGTGTATCCTGAGCTGTTGCACAAGTTTAGGTGCACCATTAGACTGCCTACGTCATACACAGAGGATTTCCTCTCATCACAGAACAGCTGAATTACAGACGCTGAATTAGTGCACACGCTGTGTGCGGAGGAAAAGCTTGTATCTACAACGGCTACAAACAGCCACATAATCGGTCAGAGAGATACGATTTCTAAACCCCCAGCGTACTGACTGCTGTACAAAGGTCAGCCTGCCTGTATGCACTACTTGCGAGTGACAACTTTTTTGTGAGTACCCATCTTGTTGATGCCGCTATTGTTTGTGTCTGCCTGGTTCCAGACGATACTACACTATTAGGCGCTCTCTCTCTTCTGTTTTGAATCTTTTAGATTTTCGATACGATTTCCAAACGCCCAGCGTACTGACTGCTGTACAAAGGTCAGCCTGCACGTATGCACTACTTGCGAATGCCAACTTTTTTGTGAGTACCCATCTTGTTGATGCCGCTACTGTTTGTGTCTGCCTGGTTCCAGACGATACTACACTATTAGGCGCTCTCTCTCTTCTGTTTTGAACTTCTCAAGATCTACCAGCATATCTATCTCATCTCTTCAGCCAGATCACTGAAACACCAGCTGACTATATTTTCCAGTTGGAAAGGGCTCACAGAGCTCTAAAGTCTAAACCTAAGAACGGCCTTCCTCCCAGAGATGTAGTAATCAGATTAACTTTCTTCCCTGATAAAGAGAAAATATTACAAGCCTCTAGGAAACATCCTACCTTCAAATTTCAGGGGAATGTGATTCAGTTCTTTTTTTAGGACCTCAGCTTGCGAACTTTGCAGCGCAGGGGTGCCTTGCGACCCCTTTCACTCCTGCTCCATAAACACCAGATACCATATAAATGGGGCTTCCCCTTTGCGCTCATCATCACTAAGGACTCTAAAACAATCACCCTCAAGGAGCGAGAGGATGTCCCTGAAATTTGTAAAGTCCTGGGCTTAGAAGCCTCACCATTACCACATATGGAAGCTACCCCTAGTGGCGAGTCTACACAAGAAACCAGACACAAAGCGTTATGGCAGAAAATTTGCTATAAAAAACAAAAGAAACTCGAGGAAACGGAACTTGATTACTCTATGTGAAAGATACATGAGACTGAGGTAAAACCACAAAATTCCGGTTAACGACCTAGTTGTTGGCCGTATAGAAGCCTCTACATTATTTACTAATTACGCACAAACAAACTTTGATGTAGCTCATTCGATTGAAGTTGTGAACTAACTTGAAATATTACCTGATTTGTGAGCTGGAAGGGTGCCCTCTGTCAGGGTTTTTTTCCCTGTTGTATTTGCCATGTGCTGCTGGCAGCCATTTTACTCACCTCTAATCCTGACTATGGTGCATTGTGGGGGATGCTGCTCAATTCCTGCACTTCCTTTTATGGCCAGACTGGTGTGCATCATCCATGTGAGACAAGATGCAGTCTCAGAATTGTGATGTCATCACTTATTATTTAAAGGGCCTCTGTTTAGTATGCTTTGCCTTTGCGTTGTCTCAGACCTGTTTGTGAGAGTTCCTGTGTATTACCTGGCTGCCTGACGTCCTTCCTGGTTCCTGATCCCTGGCTTGTTCCTGACTCTGCTGTTTTCCTTGTTCCTGATTCCGGCTCGTCTGACTATTCGCTTTGGCTCCTGACTCGGCTCGTCTGACTACCAGCTCTGGTTTTGATTCCTGGCTTGTTATTTGACTTGTGGACTTTTTATTATTTTTTGCTATTAATAAAGGTGTGATTATTATTGCACTTCTCGTCTCAGTCTGATTCCTGGCACCCTGACATTACGCAAAGGCCATGAATCGTGATGGTGCTAATAATCCACCTTTACCTGCCATCATTTCCAGGATGGATGTACAGGATCACCGCTTGGATCAATTTGCACTAGCCCTGCAAACCCTGCTGACTCACACTGCACATTTGGACCAAAGTGTCCCGCAAGTTATGGCTGCTCCTGTTTCCGCTGCTGCACCTATGCCTACCAGGAGCATGTCCGGTTCTGCACCTCTACCTCAGAGATATGGAGGCGATCCTATTCAGTGCAGAGGGTGTTTGAACCAGGTGGACATTTACTTTGAGATGTTACCTCAGGCGTTTCCCTCTGACAGAGCTAAGGTGGGATTTCTCTGACACAGCTCTTGCCTGGGCTAATCCCTTGTGGGAGACTAATAAACCTGTGATTTCAAATTACCCTGAATTTGTGGCCTCCTTTCGAAGGGTATTTGATGTTCCGGCTCGCTCCTCCTCTGCTGCTAAACGACTCATGTCCATCCAGCAAGGTATAAGATCTGTTGCTCAGTATGCTATTGAGTTCTGTATGCTTGCCGCAGAGGTAGGTTGGAACAATGAAGCTCTTGTTGCTGCCTTCATCATGGGCTCTCTGATGTGATTAAAGACGAAGTTGCTGCCAGAGATTTACCAGAGGATATCGAGGCATTGGTGTCTTTTTTGATCCTAATTGACATCAGACTCAGAGAGAGGCCCTCTTTCAAGGAGCGCTTGCGGATGCCTCCTGTTCCGTTGTCTCCTACGTGTTCGTTCCAACCCATGCCTCCCTCTCCTCCCATTCCTCCTGGTCCCAAGTCACCAGGTACTGCTGAGCCGATGCAGCTGGGATTCACGCATCTCTCCGCGGCGGAGAGGGCCTTTAGGAGGAGGGAGGGGCTCTGCCTCTATTGTGGGTTACATGGCCACCTTTTGAAGTCTTGTCCTACACGGCTGGGAAACGCTCACACCTAAGGTCCTGTCGGGGACAGACCTTGGGTGGTTTATCCTCGTCCCCAGAACCACTTAAGGAGAAACCTTTGGTCATGGTTGTCCTTTCCTGGGTGGACTCCTCCATAGTCACCCAGGCTCTTGTTGACTCCGGTGCTGCAAGCTATTTCATTGACAGTGCTTTTGTATCAAAGCACTCCATTCCTGTTTTGCCTCGGTCCGTTCCGCTTGCTATTGAGGCCATTGATGGCAGGCCCCTTCAGCTCACACTCGTTACTCACAAAACTGCTCCGTTGTCCATGGCTGTAGGGGCTCTCCATTTTGAAACCCTCCAGTTCCAGGTGATAAACTCTCCACATTTTCCGGTTGTTCTGGGTTATCCCTGGCTCCAAAAGCACAATCCCAGTCTCGACTGGCGCAGGTCCAAAATTTTGTCGTGGTCCCCGCAATGTATTTCCACTTGTTTTTGGAAACCAGTTAAAGTCTTGTGCACTTCTTTGTTTTCTCAATTGCCAGAGGAGTACCGAGAGTTCCTAGACGTGTTTGACAAGGTGCGTGCCGGTACGTTGCCTCCTCACCGGTCTTACGACTGTGCCATAGACCTGCAACCCAAAGCCATTCCTCCTCGGGGACGGGTGTACCCTCTGTCTGTTGCAGAGAATTGTGCTATGGAGGAGTATGCTGCCGATGCTTTAAACATGATTAAACCCCCCCTGTTCAATAAACCCCCTGAGAAGATATTAACCCTTGATTCCAAGATACAAAAGGAGTCTCACTGAGACCCTATGTTAAGGTTACCCCCGAAAGGTTGTAGCCCCTTGGATAAACAGTTGTAATTACAATACATCCATGATAAAAGTAAAATGAAACGATCTTACCAGAATCTACCCGGTGGAACAGGAACGCGGCCATTCAAGTGTGACAGATAGTAGCGTTGTTTCTGCCATGGACTTGAGAGAAGAAAGCAGGCAGTGAAATTCGTCAACGCTGATTGCTTGTGGAGCTGTTAATATGAGTTGGGATGGTTTCGCAGAACAACTCTCCCTGCATCTCCGGACTCTAACTTTCACACATGCTCTCACTGAGAGACTGACAGGACTACTTAAAACTCCAGTCCCATGCCAAAGAGTACTACCCTCCATAAGAGACTATCGAAAACTTCTGACACTTCTCTGCCAACCTCCTAAGAAGAAAGGCAAAGAATGACTGGGGATGAGGGCAGTGTGAGGAGTATTAAATCCTTTGGCTGGGGTGTCTTTGCCTCCTCCTGGTGGCCAAGTTCTGAATTCCCAAAAGTAATGAATGCAGCTGTGGACTCTATCCATTTATGAAGAAAATGTTGTTTTCTTTCCTAAGATACGGTGCGTCCATGGAATCAACTACTGTTGGGAACCAATACCCAAGCTAGAGGACACAGATGATTAGGGAGGGACAAGACAGGTAACCTAAACAGAAGGCACCACCGCTTGAAGAACCTTTCTCCCACCGGAAACCTCAGTCGAGGCAAAAGTATCAAATTAGAAAAATTTGGAAATATGAAAGAACCAAGTTGCAGCCTTGCAAATGTGATCCACAGAAGCTTCATATTTGAAATCCCAAGAAGACGAAACAGCTCTTGTGGAATTCTCTCAGGATGCTGCTGCCCAGCAGACTCATAAGCCAAACGAATTGTACTTCTCAACCAGAAGGAATGAGAAGTAGCGGTAGCTTTCTGACCTTTATGTTACCCAGAGAAACAGGACAGAAGACTAGCGAAAATACTCAGTCGCCTGTAGATAGAAATTAACAGCTAAATTGTGCAACAAACTATCCTTGTGAGAAGAAGACATAGAAAAGGGAACAACAAATTCCTAACTTAGTACAATGAACCGCCGTATCAGCATGAAAGGCGAATCACACTGCAAAGCTGAGAGTTCCGAGACTCTTGAGAAGAAGAGATAGCAATAAGAAACAAAAAATTCCAAGCTATCAACATAATATCTATGGAAAGCAAAAGTTTCAAATGGAACCAGCTGCAGAACTTTAAGCTGTTGCTCCTCTGTGGAGTTTTAACTTTGTTCTTAAACACAGGCCTGTACTGACCAAGGCCTGACAAAATTATTGCACAACTGGTACATCCACCAGATGCTTAAGTAGCAAAAAAAGGATAATGCAGAAAAATAACCCTACAGGTTACTGACTGCCCTCCTCCAGACCTTCCTGGAGAAAAGACAAAGTCCTAGGAATCCTGACCCTACCCCAAGAGTAGCCCATGGATTCACACAAAAAAAAAAGAAGAAGATATAAGCGCCATATCTTATGGCCGATTCTTCAAGTAACAGACTAGCGAGCCTGAATCATGGTCTCAATGACCGACTCAGAAAAAAACACACGCTTAGATAGAACTAAGCGTTCACTCTCCAAGCGGAAAGCTTCAGAGAAACAAAAGAATGGACCCTGGATTAGAAGGCCCTTCCCCAGGAACCACCAAGGTGGGAGATACATCCCTGCTAGGTCTGTATCCAGATCTTGCGAACCTATGCAGGAACTATTAATACCGATGCTCACTTCTATTTGAAACAAAATAAGACTTGTGGAAGGAGAGCAAACTGAGGAACAGGGATGTCAAACTGAAATCCCAAGGAACCACCAGGGAGTTTAACAGAGAAGTCTGCAGATCACCTGATCTTTAAACTTAACATAAACGTTAGGCGTACTGCCATCAGATCACCCTCCAGCACAACCCATTTGAGGGTTAACCTGGAAAACTGATTACTATTCAGTAGTCATTTCCTGGGGGTAATATGGCTTCCATTAATTTAATGGAAGATTTTCTAAAGAGAGAAAAGGACCGCAAAGCAAATATAGATAAAACATTTGCCAACCTATCGGCTGAAGGTTATAAACCAACAGAAATTGATGACTGGAAATCTGGTCTAAAAGAACTAGGGGAACTGCTTAGAAAACACACACGCTCTGTGTGGAATAAAAGTGCTCACGACAAGTACCTAGCCAAGCACATAATCCCAAGGGGACTAAGAGTAAGGCTGTTCCCATCTTTCAGCTTCCACATAGAAAGCTATAGGGGAAGATGGGAACAAGCCCTAATCTCCTGCTCAGAAGTACTCATCGCTATACTATCGGATTACGAAACCGAAATTGTTGAAGAACTAGGCACAGAAATATCTGAAATAACAATTAAACTAGCCAAATTTGAATCTTTAGATAACTTCAAAACTGCATACAAAAACCTAAGGGAAGAACTTGATTCAAAAGAAAGAGAAATCATTAAAACAAAATGTGATAAATTAAGCAGGGATATAAAAGACTTCGAAAAAGGGAGAGTCTTTACATGGGATGAACAGAACCCAAGACGGAGGAGAAATTTCCTACCACCCAAAGGAGATAAGGATGAAATTTTGACATCTGAATACGAATCGTCAGCAGCTGAGGATATGGAAGAAGGTACCTCTAATAGAAGGTTGCTGGTACCTAGCGCTAACGAAAGACTTGCTATATTATCACAGACAGAGTCAAAAAACGAGAGAAGCACAAAACTAAAAACAAAGGAAAAAGGAGGGGAGGGAAAACCAGAGCGAAATCTCAGGAACAGATCAAGATGGGGGTACGGGAACGACCGGAACAAGGAGGACTGGTCGAAGAGACCGAGGTGGTAAAGACCACAGATTTACAAATCATAAATCTGTCCAATAAGATACTATCACAAGACCATATCAACGTTCTGAAAAAAGGACTTTCCTTCTCCCCAACTAACAACATAGACTATTTTGAAATCATAAAAGATGTGCATCTCTTCACTAGAAAAATGGCTCTGAATAAAATATTTGCTAAACATGAAGATACTGATTGTGACACACAAGCCATTATGGACTTAATATCTCTACTAGAGGATAATGAAAATGAAAACACTGACAGTAATGATTGGAGAAAAGAACTGGTAAAAAAAATCGACATACATGCCTCAAATCTGTCAATTTCCTGAAATAGATACATATCAAAAAGTGGTAATTAGAGATATTCTAAAACTTCGTGATGTGAACACAAAAAATATCAGTGAAAAGGAATCCACAGCACTGAGAGAAATCAAGAAGTGGGAAGACGTGGTAATCAAATCTTCAGACAAGGGAGGAAATGTGATCTGGCCTACCGAATTATACCTAATTGAAGCAAAAAAACAGTTAGGAGATAAAAACTGCTACAAACCACTCTGGGGAAATCCCACACAAGATTTTTTGGCAAAATATAACACGCTAATTGAGACAGCAAAAAAAGACGAACTGATACAAGAGAATAAAAATTCCTAAATGTCAGCAACCCCAAAGTAGCAACATTATATTTGCTACCTAAGGTGCACAAAAATCAGAAAATACCTCCTGGCAGACCGATTGTGTCGGGTATTGAAAGCCTATGTGAACAAGCATCACGATATATTGATCTGAGATTAAGAGATATAGTACTCTCCCTCCCTTCATATACAAGGGATACTATGGACATTCTGAACAAAATTGAAGGCATGACCCTTGATTCTGATACTTGGCTTGCCACATGCGATGTTGAGTCCCTATATACATCGATAGAGCATAAATGGGGGTGCCATGCAGTGGGATACTTCCTTGAAATGGAACCAAGTGTGAATACGCTTAAAAATGAATTCATACTGAGACTCCTAAAATTTGTCCTGAGCCACAATTATTTCGTGTTCAACGACAAATTCTATCTCCAAATACGTGGCACTGCCATGGGCACAGCATGTGCCCCAACATATGCTAACATATATCTCGGATGGTGGGAGCGAGAACACGTATTTGGAGAGAAGATGGAACAATACACTGATAACATACTGTTGTGGCTCAGGTACATAGATGATGTATTCATCCTATGGAAGGGAGAAGAATCGAGATTCAAACAGTTCATTCATGAACTAAACTGCAATGATCTAAACTTAAAACTAACGTTTGAACTCAGCAATACAGCAGTAACCTTTCTTGACTTGACAATCTCAAGGGATATGTTTGGATGTGTACAATCAGGTATACACAGAAAAGAAACGGCTACAAACTCGATACTATCTTTTGACAGTGCACATCACCCCTCTACCAAAAAAGCAATTCCATATGGAGAATTCTTAAGAATACGGAGAAACTGTTCAGAAATTAACACTTTTAAAAAGGAATCAAAAGAACTAAAAATGAGACTGAAAAGCAGAGGATATCCAAACAGCATTCTTAAAAGGGCATACCATAAAGCACTCCATATGAATAGGAATGAGCTATTATTCCCTAAACAAAAACAGAACAAGGACACAAGGATTCGTTTTGTGGGCACATACAACATAGCCCACAAAGAGATAACTACGATATTGAACAAGCATGCTCACATATTGCAACCCGATGTAGACCTAGCCAAAAATGTGGGAAACAAGATTGCCATTAGTTAGAAAAGGGCACCAACGATTAGAGACAAAGTCATGAGAAGTCACTTTGCAAGAAAACCCAGCATTAGAAAGGATGGATTAACAGGTACATATCCATGCGGTGCATGCAAATTCTGTGTCTATATGAAAACTATTAAAGAAATGCCCATCTTTCCAGATGGTGTGAAAAGAATTAATGGTCTGTTTAACTGCAGAACGTACAATGTAATATACTGCTTGGAATGCAGCTGCAACAAAAAGTATGTGGGAATGTCCACTAGGGAACTCAGGAGAAGACTAGGTGAACACCTGGGAAACATAAAATGCCAAAAAAGATCTTGAAAAAGATAAGAAACTAACATCAGTTGCAAGACATTTTTTAGACTGCCATAACAGTAAACCAGAATTGAAATGCTGGGTCCTACAAAAACTGACCTTGGGGATCAGAGGAGGAAATATAGAGAATACCCTTCTAAAGGCTGAATCCAGATGGATCTTTTGGTTACAGAGCATGAAACCAAATGGGCTAAACAAAATGATACAATACAGTGCCTTTTTACACTAACCCTCATAAAAATATTTGACTAGACACAGTACAATAATTCTGTGTCGAGATTATATTTGATAGATCTACAAAAAGCATATACATAAACAACAACAAAAAACACAATTGTGTAATAAATCTATTTATTGGCATACCCTTGTCTGATCAACAATTTAAATAATATACAAAGTATATGTCCAGTTATAAAACCAAATTAATTATATAAACAAAAGTATTTTTTAATTGAGTTTTTTAAAAGAACGAGATAAATTTACCCTGAACAGTCTAAGACATCATGTTTGACTATACATAGTACCTAGAATATAACCAGCCAACTGTAATTTTCAAGGACAATGATCGGAAATATAATGTTCAGCCATCTCATCTATGATAGAAGAACACACATCCCTGATATGGTACTACAATGGCACTATGTGTAAACCATACAAAGATCAGATCAAATCACAAAATCTATATAATGTATATAGTTCAAATGTAAAAATGGCACGTTAATATAAATATAGTATAAAATTGCTATGTATTAAACATGATAAATGTGCATAATGAAATTGTGACTAATTTTTAACATCGAATATATGTGGCACAATAAAATGACATAAGAACATTTTTATCCTATAATATGATCTAGCTATAAAGTGTAAAAAGCACTGTATAAATATAACAGTGCCACAATTGAAGGATTCACTTTGTTTTGGCTGCAACGGGATATACATTACCAGTCCTCACAAATATTTGCTCAAATAACAGCTACAAATAGACAAAGCATACATATGGTAGTCACAAGTAACGTCTGATCGTCTAAATATATATGATAGAAATGTTGGAATCATAAGAAACAAATATTATACAAGGATCTACATATATATTTTCAAATACTTGCTTTGCAATAGATAGTATACATCTATAGTAGTATTAACTATCGTTGATCACTCAATTTACATGCGAGATCAGTCTGACACAAAAAGATAAACATTAGACGAGTAATCTATTGGACACGTTAACAAACACACCCCCTAATCTGATAGGCCACAGCTGACGATGACGCTACCGTGCCATCGTCACATCGCAAGATGGTAGAAAACAGCCGATAGGGTGACAAGAATTTACAAAAATGCAATCAGCCATGTGATTGGCTGAAGGTCCTTTAAAAGCAGTGTGTGGCGGTCGGACCGGACGCCTCTGAAAAAGCAGTTGTGAAACGCGCGTCAGGCGTTCGCATTGCTCCTCTCAATCAGTCCGTTGAAATTAGATTAATTGTTGGCCTCTTTTAGGCACCCTTTACTTTAATTTTTAAAAACTTTAGATGTTAGTCTGGCATAGCGGTTACAGCGGTTACAGCGATTATAGGCTTTAATTGGGAAAGGTTAATACTTTAATCTAACTACAGTTTGTTGGAGCAATATGCTCAAGCGTAAGCTATCGCTATAGACAGACTATCCTGAGTGCCATTATTTTCTGGCAAATACTTTGTGCAGCAAATATCACTAGTGCCTGCTCCTTATAGCGATATTATACCTTGGTTTAATTGATTTGGGCTACCATAAGCCTTATAACAGATGGCTGTCTTTTAAAAGGTTATCGCTTTACATGAGCCTGCACTGCGTTTTTAGACTTTGAACTAACTCAGAATCCCCACCTCACCTGGAATAATTATATTTACCAGGCCAATACCACGTAGATAGTACACCTTAATGGATGATTACTGAGGTTGATTCACAGTAAACAATATACGATTAACATTGCAAATCTGTCAACACTGGCAGCAACAACTATTTTCAATATCGAACTAATGTGAACAATATAAACACCAGGACATATAGGTGTTTATTATAAATCTTTTTCTCACATTTACCTAAATAAAATTACCTGTACACTAACACTTATTAATCTTGTATTTGCCAAATCATACTCTTATAATAGTGTGGCAACACTTTATTGTTAAATAACCCCATTAGCGACTGATAAGCACAAAATCATTTATATAATGATATGTGCAATGGGGAAATTTCAATGAAATAGACCTACATTGATAGAAATGGTACTCATACTCTCATAAAAATAACATATAGTGAAATATCTGATATTTATTTGGTTTCAACAGGACAGTGTGATACAAACTGATCACTGTATCACATTTGAGAGGAGCTTTTGTGTACATAAGAAACAAATATTATACAAGGATCTACATATATATTTTCAAATACTTGCTTTGCAATAGATAGTATACATCTATAGTAGTATTAACTATCGTTGATCACTCAATTTACATGCGAGATCAGTCTGACACAAAAAGATAAACATTAGACGAGTAATCTATTGGACACGTTAACAAACACACCCCCTAATCTGATAGGCCACAGCTGACGATGACGCTACCGTGCCATCGTCACATCGCAAGATGGTAGAAAACAGCCGATAGGGTGACAAGAATTTACAAAAATGCAATCAGCCATGTGATTGGCTGAAGGTCCTTTAAAAGCAGTGTGTGGCGGTCGGACCGGACGCCTCTGAAAAAGCAGTTGCGAAACGCGCGTCAGGCGTTCGCATTGCTCCTCTCAATCAGTCCGTTGAAATTAGATTAATTGTTGGCCTCTTTTAGGCACCCTTTACTTTAATTTTTAAAAACTTTAGATGTTAGTCTGGCATAGCGGTTACAGCGGTTACAGCGATTATAGGCTTTAATTGGGAAAGGTTAATACTTTAATCTAACTACAGTTTGTTGGAGCAATATGCTCAAGCGTAAGCTATCGCTATAGACAGACTATCCTGAGTGCCATTATTTTCTGGCAAATACTTTGTGCAGCAAATATCACTAGTGCCTGCTCCTTATAGCGATATTATACCTTGGTTTAATTGATTTGGGCTACCATAAGCCTTATAACAGATGGCTGTCTTTTAAAAGGTTATCGCTTTACATGAGCCTGCACTGCGTTTTTAGACTTTGAACTAACTCAGAATCCCCACCTCACCTGGAATAATTATATTTACCAGGCCAATACCACGTAGATAGTACACCTTAATGGATGATTACTGAGGTTGATTCACAGTAAACAATATACGATTAACATTGCAAATCTGTCAACACTGGCAGCAACAACTATTTTCAATATCGAACTAATGTGAACAATATAAACACCAGGACATATAGGTGTTTATTATAAATCTTTTTCTCACATTTACCTAAATAAAATTACCTGTACACTAACACTTATTAATCTTGTATTTGCCAAATCATACTCTTATAATAGTGTGGCAACACTTTATTGTTAAATAACCCCATTAGCGACTGATAAGCACAAAATCATTTATATAATGATATGTGCAATGGGGAAATTTCAATGAAATAGACCTACATTGATAGAAATGGTACTCATACTCTCATAAAAATAACATATAGTGAAATATCTGATATTTATTTGGTTTCAACAGGACAGTGTGATACAAACTGATCACTGTATCACATTTGAGAGGAGCTTTTGTGTACCGAGTACTTATCGGACACAATTTTAATATTGTTTGTTTCTTTTTTATTCATTGGTGGAAAACTCCACTCCTTTTTTAATGATTATTGATATAAAAGTTAAGTTTTAATTAATACACGACACACCACACAATTAATATAGCAATGTTTTTTGCCCTTTCAAGTGTGCCCAATATGCTTCACTTTCTCTGTCCCTCTTCTTTGTAATTAACCTGGAAAACACCTCCAGAAGGAAAATCCACTTCCCGGGATGAGAATCTGTCTACTCAGGAAGTCCTTGTTCCATAAGACCACTCCCAGATGTAGATGGCAGATAGACAGCCATTGAAAGCTAGCGTCCATTGAACGAAGCCGAGCCACCTCTTCATGGCTAAGGAACCAGAGTTCCTCCCGAACCACTTTATTGAAAGACCAACTGGAACCTGATAAACCAGCTAGGACAAATGAGGCCAAGTCCTCAGAGCATTAAAATCGCTCTCCACTCCAAGATGTTTTAGAACCAACTCCTCTAGAGTTCGAAGATCAAGCGCCTATAACTAGTTCAAGGCTGCTCCCCAGCCCAGCAGGCGCAATAGGCACAATCACCCAGGAATGTCTCCAGAAACATGTGTAGTGAGACAGATACTCATGAGAATCTCTAAAACTGAACCAGATCTATCCTCAGAGATCTAAATGGCCACCACTCTATAGACTAACCATGCAAAACTGCAGGGCTCTCAGATGACTTGAGAAAAAAGGGAAGACATGCCTGGGACCCTCAGGCCAATTACCTCCATACAAATGAATCACAGAGAGAGAAAGGAAATTCAGCAACAGCTGGATTCAAACGCAATCCTCTGGAAGCAAATGGCTAAGCTATCTACCAGGCTACTAGAGCTAGTTGTGGCCCGAACAGTAGACTGCAGAGAGAGGTAAGAGAAAGAAATCATTGATAATCTGACTTCCTAGGGTCCCCAAAAAATTACCCTTGTAGATGAAACAAGGTAACTCTTCCCCAGATACACCTTTCATCCATCCATGGGAACGTAAAAGGAACAAGAACTCTTGAAAGAGAGACTGCTAGGTGAAAAGATGGCACCCGAACCACACATTGTCCAGGATAGCACCCTTGCAATTCCCCATGACCAAAAAAGTCTTCCTAGGATGACAAAACTCAGAAACTTGAGAAAATCCCTACTAGGAACAATAAGATCCATATCCATCAGGTCTATGTCCGTCATGAACAAACCCTTTAAATCAAAGGAGCATGGCTACTGACTGGAACTGGAGCTATTACTCCCAGAGAGGAAAGGACCTGAACCCAGTTCATGAATGCCTGGATTGCAGATTAGATACTATCCCCTGGACCCAGATTGGTTGAGACCAATCAGCATTCCAAAAGACTGAACTGACCCTGCAGAAAGGGGGGGGGGTGAGACTGTCCTTAAGTCTTTTCTACTTGACGAGAGATAGAAAAACCCTATTTTTTCCACTCGAAAGTCTGCTGTGAAGTCTGCCAGTCCTGTTCCAAACAAGATCTTACCCTTGCAGGAAAGCGCCAGAAGCTTGGAGGAAAAAAATAATATGTTCCATCCAGGTCACGGTTGAGACATGTCTTAGCAAAATTGGATATTGAACCTGCATCTGCAGAGTTAGAAACCTGAGGCTGCGCCACTAAGCCATAGATAGGCTTCTCACCTGATTGAGATTTCAGCCCACGGGCTAGCCCAGCAAGTCTAAAAAAAACTACTAAAGGTATAGTGCACAAGGGAGAGGGAGAAAGGTATCCCTAGTTTCCCCTATTCCTGTGAAATTGTCCATAGCACGTCTAGAAAAGAAAAAAGGAACATCATAGTAATAAGTTACTAAACATTAAAGGGCTGATGACGACAGTTATAGATGTCGTCCAAGTAGCCAAAACCTCCATAAACATTACATAAGGTGTTCAAGCATACATCTGAAGGAGATGACTCCAGCATCAGATAAAGGTATTATACCGTCCAAATCCGAGGTTTCACCCTCAGAAACTACGGGCGAATCCTCCTCACCAATTTTAGGAGAGAGTGACCTGAGTAGCAGAATGTGGAGCAGAAACCTTACTATCTGAAAATGTAAATGTCCGCATGCATTTTCGAAAAAGAAAAGGAAACAGATAAAAACTTAGATACCTCAGGGGATACCTGGGCTGCAGAATCTGTAGGCAAATACACTCCTCCAGGAGATTAAGAAGAACCACAGAGCACTGCATGTGACGCCATAAAGGCTTGGGACGTTTGAGGAGAAAGCTGTGGCATTGCCTGAACAGCATCTACCTAGGAGACATTGCAGCTCAGATGGCATCAAACTGTCTGAACATTCAAAAGTTTGTAAACATGCATAAAAGACCAGATTATAATAATAACCCCATCAGGTTATGAGTGTGAATTGCTGAGCAGAGTTTTTGTGCTGGTATAGAGGTTGAACCAAAAGAATCTATTTTTAAACCCAAATAGTGATATGAGGGACAGAAAAGCTTTAAACAAAAATATGGTCCTCAGGAGCCAAAAATAAGTATTTCTAGGAACAACCCCTGTTCCCATACAAAACATATGCCCCAATTTAATAGTCTGGAAAAATCCAGACGCTTACTAAATACAGAGGATAACTAGATAATTAAGGCACAGACATTAACCCCTTAATGACCGGACCATTTTTCAATTTTCTTACCCTTAATGAAAATGGCTATTTTTACATTTCTGCAGTGTTTGTGTTTAGCTGTAATTTCCCTCTTACTCATTTACTGTACCCACACATATAATATACCGTTTTTCTCACCATTAAATGGACTTTCTAAAGATACCATTATTTTCATCATGTCTTATAATTTACTAAAAAAAAAATAATAAAATATGAGGAAAAAAAATGGAAAAAAACACACTTTTTCTAACTTTGACCCCCAAAATCTGTTACACATCTACAATCACCAAAAAACACCCATGCTAAATAGTTTCTAAATTTTGTCCTGAGTTTAGAAATACCCAATGTTTACACGTTCTTTGCGTTTTTTGCAAGTTATGGGGCAATAAATACAAGTAGCACTTCGCTATTTCCAAACCACTTTTTTTCAAAATTAGCGCTAGTTACATTGGAACCCTGATATCTGTCAGGAATACCTGAATATCCCTTGACATGTATATATTTTTTTTAGAAGACAACCCAAAGTATTGATCTAGGCCCATTTTGGTATATTTCATGCCACCATTTCACCGCCAAATGCGATTAAAAAAAAAAAAAAGTTAACTTTTTCACAAAATTTGTCACAAACTTTAGGTTTCCCACTGAAATTATTTACAAACAGCTTCTGCAATTATGGCACCAATGGTTGTAAATGCTTCTCTGGGATCCCCTTTTTTCAGAAATAGCAGACTTATATGGCTTTGGGGTTGCTTTTTGGTAATTAGAAGGCCGCTAAATGCCGCTGCACACCACACATGTTTTATGCCCAGGAGTGAAGGGGTTAATTAGGGAGCTTGTAGGGTTAATTTTAGCTTTAGTGTAGTGTAGTAGACAACCCCAAGTATTGATCTAGGCCCATTTTGGTATATTTTATGCTACCATTTCACCGCCAAATGCGAGCAAATAAAAAAACATAATTTATGTAAGAACTTACCTGATAAATTCATTTTTTTCATATTAGCAAGAGTCCATGAGCTAGTGACGTATGGGATATACATTCCTACCAGGAGAGGCAAAGTTTCCCAAACCTCAAAATGCCTATAAATACACCCCTCACCACACCCACAATTCAGTTTAACGAATAGCCAAGAAGTGGGGTGATAAAAAAGTGTGAAAGCATATAAAATAAGGAATTGGAATAATTGTGCTTTATACAAAAATCATAACCACCACAAAAAAAGGGCGGGCCTCATGGACTCTTGCTAATATGAAAGAAATGAATTTATCAGGTAAGTTCTTGCATAAATTATGTTTTCTTTCATGTAATTAGCAAGAGTCCATGAGCTAGTGACGTATGGGATAATGATTACCCAAGATGTGGATCTTTCCACGCAAGAGTCACTAGAGAGGGAGGGATAAAATAAAGACAGCCAATTCCTGCTGAAAATAATCCACACCCAAGAATCATGATCTGTTACTTGTTGTGCTAAAGTCTCCAACCAAAAAGTTGAAGCTGCAGCAACATCAGCCAAAGATATAGCAGGTCTAAGAAGATTACCTGAACACAGATAAGCTTTTCTTAGAAAGGATTCAATTTTCCTATCTAAAGGATCTTTAAACGAAGTACCATCTGACGTAGGAATAGTAGTACGTTTAGCAAGGGTAGAAATAGCCCCATCAACTTTAGGGATTTTGTCCCAAAATTCTAATCTGTCAGACGGCACAGGATATAATTGCTTAAAACGTTTAGAAGGAGTAAATGAATTACCCAATTTATCCCATTCTCTGGAAATTACTTCAGAAATAGCATTAGGAACAGGAAAAACTTCTGGAATAACCACAGGAGATTTAAACACCTTATCTAAACGTTTAGAATTAGTATCAAGAGGACCAGAATCCTCTATTTCTAAAGCAATTAGTATTTCTTTAAGTAAAGAACGAATAAATTCCATTTTAAATAAATATGAAGATTTATCAGCATCAATCTCTGAGACAGAATCCTCTGAACCAGAAGAGTCATCAGAATCAGAATGATGATGTTCATTTAAAAATTCATCTGTAGAGAGAGAAGTTTTAAAAGATTTTTTATGTTTACTAGAAGGAGAAATAACAGACATAGCCTTCTTGATGGATTCAGAAACAAAATCTCTTATGTTATCAGGAACATTCTGCACCTTAGATGTTGAGGGAACTGCAACAGGCAATGGTACATTACTAAAGGAAATATTATCTGCTTTAACAAGTTTGTCATGACAATTAATACAAACAACAGCCGGAGGAATAGCTACCAAAAGTTTACAGCAGATACACTTAGCTTTGGTAGTTCCAGCACTAGACAGCGATTTTCCTGAAGTATCTTCTGACTCAGATGCAACGTGAGACATCTTGCAATATGTAAGAGAAAAAACAACATATAAAGCAAAATTGATCAAATTCCTTAAATGACAGTTTCAGGAATGGGAAAAAATGCCAATAAACAAGCTTCTAGTAACCAGAAGCAAAGAAAAAATGAGACTGAAATAATGTGGAGACAAAAGCGACGCCCATATTTTTTGGCGCCAAATAATACGCCCACATTGTTTGGCGCCTAAATGCTTTTTGGCGCCAAAAATGACGCCACATCCGGAACGCCGACATTTTTGGCGCAAAAGAACGTCAAAAAATGACGCAACTTCCGGCGACACGTATGACGCCGGAAACAGAAAAGTTTTTTTGCGCCAAAAAGTCCGCGCCAAGAATGACGCAATAAAATGAAGCATTTTCAGCCCCTGCGAGCCTAACAGCCCACAGGGAAAAAAAGTCAAATTTTTAAGGTAAGAAAAAATGATTGATTCAAACGCATTATCCCAAATATGAAACTGACTGTCTGAAAATAAAGAATGTTGAACATTCTGAGTCAAGGCAAATAAATGTTTGAATACATATATTTAGAACTTTATAAATAAAGTGCCCAACCATAGCTTAGAGTGTCACAGAAAATAAGATTTACTTACCCCAGGACACTCATCTACATGTTTGTAGAAAGCCAAAACAGTACTGAAACGAGAATCAGCAGAGGTAATGGTATATAAATAAGAGTATATCGTCGATCTGAAAAGGGAGGTAAGAGATGAATCTCTACGACCGATAACAGAGAACCTATGAAATAGACCCCGTAGAAGGAGATCACTGCATTCAAATAGGCAATACTCTCCTCACATCCCTCTGACATTCACTGCACGCTGAGAGGAAAACCGGGCTCCAACTTGCTGCGGAGCGCATATCAACGTAGAATCTAGCACAAACTTACTTCACCACCTCCATAGGAGGCAAAGTTTGTAAAACTGAATTGTGGGTGTGGTGAGGGGTGTATTTATAGGCATTTTGAGGTTTGGGAAACTTTGCCCCTCCTGGTAGGAATGTATATCCCATACGTCACTAGCTCATGGACTCTTGCTAATTACATGAAAGAAAAAAAAAAACTTTACATTTTTCACAATTTTAGGTTTCTCACTGAAATTATTTACAAACAGCTTGTGCAATTATGGCAGAAATTGTTGTAAAAGCTTCTCTGGGATCCCCTTTGTTCAGAAATAGCAGACTTATATGGCTTTGGCGTTGCTTTTTGGTAATTAGAAGGCCGCTAAATGCTGCTGCGCACCACACGTTAATTATGCCCAGCAATGAAGGGGTTAAATTAGGTAGCTTGTAGGGAGCTTGCAGGGTTAATTTTAGAGATCAGCCTCCCACCTGACACATCCCACCCCCTGATCCCTCCCAAACAGCTCTCTTCCCTCCCCCACCCCACAATTGTTCCAGCCATCTTAAGTACTGGCAGAAAGTCTGCCAGTACTAAATAAAAGAGGTTTGTTTTTTTTTTTTAAATAAAAATAATAAAGTATTTTAGCTGTGATGGACCCCTGCCTTAGCCCCAACCTCCCTGATCCCCCCTCCAGCTCTCTAACCCTCTCCCCTACCTAATTACCGCCATCTTGGGTACTGGCAGCTGTCTGCCAGTACCCAGTTTGGCCCCAAAAACCCCCCAAAAAGTATTTTTATTTTATTTCTGTAGTGTAGCAGCCCCCCACAATACCCCCACCCCCTCCCAGATACTTTTATATTTTTTTTTTTTAAAAATTCCCTTTTTTTCCCCTTTCTGCCCTCATTCATTGGTGTCAGTGTGGGTAATGGGTGAGCATACGTGCACACTCGCGCATCGTGCACGCGCATCGTGCACCCGGCGGACACTGGCACTATCGCTACCGGTGCAGAGAGGGCCACAGAGTGGCTCTCTCTGCATCGGAGGCTTGTAAAGTGGTATTGCAGGATGCCTCCATATCGAGGCATCACTGCAATACCCTCAGAGCTGCTGGAAGCATTTGTGATCGCTTCCAGCACTCTGTTTGACAACTGACGTACCAGGTACGTCCATTGTCATTAACTGCTTGTTAATGCATGACGTACCTGGTACGTCAGTTGTCATTAAGGGGTTAAACTGTCAAAATAAACTTTTCCAAGAAAACGTTGAATCTTGCCCCATACTTCTATAAGTATAATAGGGAGTAAAGGTACCCTGCCGTTTCATAAAAGTCTCCACTTATCAGAACACTAAAACACACAAGGACGCCGCTCCATTTTCAGCCGGAGAATGAGTTGGGGTCTATGTGGATGAAAAAATAAGATGGCGTGGCTCTGCTGATGTAAGAAAGAGGCAGGAAATCACATTGGCAAGAGAATGAAATGCGAAAAACATTGCACTTCATTATGTTGAACACAGAAGTTAAATTAAAAAAAATCACAAGCCAGTACTAAACAGCCCACACGAAAGTGATCAGCAAGCATATGAAGTTATACCCTATAACAGCAAGAAAACCTCCTGCTCAAGCTATCTCCTTATAAGGAAGTGACATCACCGTTTTCAGAAAGCATACAGGGAGTGCAGAATTATTAGGCAAATTAGTATTTTGACCACATCATCCTCTTTATGCATGTTGTCTTACTCCAAGCTGTATAGGCTCGAAAGCCTACTACCAATTAAGCATATTAGGTGATGTGCATCTCTGTAATGAGAAGGGGTGTGGCCTAATGATATCAACACCCTATATCAGGTGTGCATAATTATTAGGCAACTTCCTTTCCTTTGGCAAAATGGGTCAAAAGAAGGACTTGACAGGCTCAGAAAAGTCAAAAATAGTGAGATATCTTGCAGAGGGATGCAGCACTCTTAAAATTGCAAAGCTTCTGAAGCGTGATCATCGAACAATCAAGCGTTTCATTCAAAATAGTCAACAGGGTCGCAAGAAGCGTGTGGAAAAACCAAGGCGCAAAATAACTGCCCATGAACTGAGAAAAGTCAAGCGTGCAGCTGCCAAGATGCCACTTGCCACCAGTTTGGCCATATTTCAGAGCTGCAACATCACTGGAGTGCCCAAAAGCACAAGGTGTGCAATACTCAGAGACATGGCCAAGGTAAGAAAGGCTGAAAGACGACCACCACTGAACAAGACACACAAGCTGAAACGTCAAGACTGGGCCAAGAAATATCTCAAAAATGATTTTTCTAAGGTTTTATGGACTGATGAAATGAGAGTGAGTATTGATGGGCCAGATGGATGGGCCCGTGGCTGGATTGGTAAAGGGCAGAGAGCTCCAGTCCGACTGAGACGCCAGCAAGGTGGAGGTGGAGTACTGGTTTGGGCTGGTATCATCAAAGATGAGCTTGTGGGGCCTTTTCGGGTTGAGGATGGAGTCAAGCTCAACTCCCAGTCCTACTGCCAGTTTCTGGAAGACACCTTCTTCAAGCAGTGGTACAGGAAGAAGTCTGCATCCTTCAAGAAAAACATGATTTTCATGCAGGACAATGCTCCATCACACGCGTCCAAGTACTCCACAGCGTGGCTGGCAAGAAAGGGTATAAAAGAAGAAAATCTAATGACATGGCCTCCTTGTTCACCTGATCTGAACCCCATTGAGAACCTGTGGTCCATCATCAAATGTGAGATTTACAAGGAGGGAAAACAGTACACCTCTCTGAACAGTGTCTGGGAGGCTGTGGTTGCTGCTGCACGCAATGTTGATGGTGAACAGATCAAAACACTGACAGAATCCATTGATGGCAGGCTTTTGAGTGTCCTTGCAAAGAAAGGTGGCTATATTGGTCACTGATTTGTTTTTGTTTTGTTTTTGAATGTCAGAAATGTATATTTGTGAATGTTGAGATGTTATATTGGTTTCACTGGTAAAAATAAATAATTGAAATGGGTATATTTGTTTTTTGTTAAGTTGCCTAATAATTATGCACAGTAATAGTCACCTGCACACACAGATATCCCCCTAAAATAGCTATAACTAAAAACAAACTAAAAACTACTTCCAAAACTATTCAGCTTTGATATTAATGAGTTTTTTGGGTTCATTGAGAACATGGTTGTTGTTCAATAATAAAATTAATCCTCAAAAATACAACTTGTCTAATAATTCTGCACTCCCTGTAGAGATTGAACTCCTGCCCCATAAGAGAGACGCCGCAAAGTACCAGCGCACACTCTCCAACAGACTCCGGAACATTTCCAAGTCTGTGCATTGCTGAGGGGCTAAGAAAAAGTAAACAAACTTCCTATGCGGGCGCAATATCAAGCCAACTGATATTCGTTGTCCAGTACCTCAAGCAACATTTATCCAAGAGAATAAATTAACATCTTTGCTAGTAATAGAGGGTTAACTCCTTCATTGCCATGAAGACGGTTAACCCCTAAGTCTCCAAAACCACATACATATTAGTACCTGCCCCTGCCATAACCACCCTTCCATGAGGAATTTTTCCCATATTAAGTGCATAGATATTTAACCCCTTCAGTGCCAGCCTCCTAGCCCCAGAAGACAAAAGGCACATCTAGCTGTCCGGCAGGAAGACAGCACACCCGGTATGAGAGGAAGCCACTCCTCACAGAGACCTGTGTAAATAAAAAATTAAAATGATCAGAGCAAGCCTACTCTGGCTTTCAAAATAATAAAATCTTGCTTGGAGAAATAAATCCAAATTTCTTCAGACACCAAAACTTCACCTCCTCCTTGCAACAAAGGCAAAGAGAATGACTGGGGATTGTGGGAAGGGAAGTGATACTTAACAGCTTTGCTGTGGTGCTCTTTGCCTCCTCCTGCTGGAGTGATATTCTCAAAACAGTAATTGATGATTCTGTGGACTCACCGTATCTTAGAAAAGAAATATAATTTAGCTGTTTTTATCTGGAAACCACTAAACTACATGAAAAACAAAATGTATGCTTACCTGATACATTTATTTATTTCTTGACACGGATCATCAGTAATTACTATTGGGAATATCACTCCTCACCAGCAGGAGGCAAAGAGCACCACAGCAAAGCTGTTAAGTATCACCTCCCTTCTCACAACCCCCAGTTATTCGACCGAAGGAAAAGGAGAGAAAGGAAGTAATGCAAGGTGCAGAGGTGCCTGAGGTTTACTAAACAAAAAGACTGTCTGAATAAACAGGGCGGGCCATGGACTCACCGTGTCAAGAAATAAATAAATTTATCAGGTAAGTATAAATTTTGTTTTCTTTCTAATGACACAGTGAGTCCACAGATCATCAGTAATTACTATTGGGAATCAATACCCAAGCTAGAGGACACAGATGATAAGGGAGGGACAAGATAGGGAACCTAAACAGAAGGCACCACACTGCATGAAGAATCTTTCTCCTAAAAGAAGTCTCAGTCGAGGCAAAGGTATCAAATTTATAGAATTTTGAAAAAGTGTGTAGAGAGGACCAAGTTGCAGCCTTGCAAATCTGTTCCACAGAAGCTTTATTTTTGAATGCCCAGGAAGAGGAAGCAGCCCTCGTGGAATGAGCCGTGATTCTCTCAGGAGGTTGCTGTCCAACAGTTTCATAGGCCAAGCGAATTATACTCTTCAGCCACAAAGAGAGAGAAGTAGCCGTTGCTTTCTGACCCTTGCGTTTCCTACAGAAAACGACAAAGCGGAAGACTGGTGAAAATCCTTAGTCGCCTGTAAATCGTATTTCAACGCACGCACCACATCTAGGTAGTGCAGCAGACACTCTTTGTGAGAAGAAGGGTTAGGACACAAAGAAGGAACAACAATTTCATGATTAATGTTCTTATCCGAAACCACTTTAAGAGGGAAACCTAACTTAGCACGCAGAACTACCTTATCCGAATGAAAAATAAGGTAAGGGAATTCATACTGCAACGCCGAGAGTTTAGAGACTACGAGCAGAAGAAATTGCAACAAGAAACAAACTTCCCAAGATAACATCTTAATATCTAAGGAATGCATAGGTTCAAAAGGAGCCTGCTGAAGAACTCTAAGAACAAGGTTAAGACTCCAGGGAGGAGTAACAGGTTTGAACACAGCACACTGGTGAGGGAAAGACCATCTGGATAGTCTGCACTATTAGCACTCTCAGTTGGGACTATTGAGTGGAGAGAAAACAAAGAACAATTAAAAAATAACTTTTATTAGAATTAAACTAAAATAGGGACCAAGTATAGAAACACATTAAAAATAACTAAAGACCAGTTGACAATGTTCCTGTTATTTAATTAATGTTGCCTTTGTGATATGATATATATAGACAGGAATTCACACAGTGCGGTAGCTGCTTATATAAAGCCACCAGATATGACTTGATATAGAGGATACAAGCATAGGTATATATTGTTAAGGTTGGTGGGGAAAAATATATATATATATATATATATGTATGGTATTATTCCAACTCTGGTCTATAGTGGGAGTATAGGTGTAACATTAACAGTATTAACTTGAGTAACTGTTAAATTTAAAGACAATAAAATTGTGTTTTGTAACACCAAATCAGAAAGTGAACACTATGTGAAGTGACACCAGGTTGATTTGGTGTAAATTAAGCCTTTTAATATTGGTAGGATTCTGAACTGTTTAGCTAACAGTCAGATACAAACAGCACAGGAAATTAGTAAGTTAGCAAGGTACTTTGTAGTTCAGGAATAAATGCAAGTAGGAGTCATACAGTCATTAGACATAGAAATCTTATACTTTAGTTAACTAACCAGATCAGATATGCTTGTCTCCCTTCAGTTGAAGCTGCAGCTGACATGCAGAGATGAGATCCTGTGTTGAGGGAGAGAGGCGCGGTGTTTGGAGTGTGATGTCACCACAATCACTTATCCAGAGCTCAGAAGGATTTCTGACAATATTAAAGCTGAAACAATTATGGAACAAGGTTTGAGAGTTACCTTTGATGAGATTGGATATTACACTCCTTAGTTAGGTAAATCAGTCTGTGAAAATGTGGAACAGGCTGCAGTCTGATTAGCTGAGTGCAGCTGGAAGTCTGTGAAAACTGCAGGCATCCGGTTCAGGGAGAGATGAAACAGAAAGGCTGAATCAGTCTGAAATATAAATAAACACTCTGAAAGGATTAGATTAGGTTTGCTCACACAGATAGAAATAGTTGAATAGTACTTTGAAATCCTTAGGTTGTTTAAAGTATAGTTAAATTGGTAGTTAGCTCAGGAACAAGTATTTCTTTCATGTAATTAGCAAGAGTCCATGAGCTAGTGACGTATGGGATATACATTCCTACCAGGAGGGGCAAAGTTTCCCAAACCTTAAAATGCCTATAAATACACCCCTCACCACACCCACAATTCAGTTTTACAAACTTTGCCTCCGATGGAGGTGGTGAAGTAAGTTTGTGCTAGATTCTACGTTGATATGCGCTCCGCAGCAAGTTGGAGCCCGGTTTTCCTCTCAGCGTGCAGTGAATGTCAGAGGGATGTGAGGAGAGTATTGCCTATTTGAATGCAGTGATCTCCTTCTACGGGGTCTATTTCATAGGTTCTCTGTTATCGGTCGTAGAGATTCATCTCTTACCTCCCTTTTCAGATCGACGATATACTCTTATATATACCATTACCTCTGCTGATTCTCGTTTCAGTACTGGTTTGGCTATCTGCTATATGTAGATGAGTGTCCTGGGGTAAGTAAGTCTTATTTTCTGTGACACTCCAAGCTATGGTTGGGCACTTTGTTTATAAAGTTCTAAATATATGTATTCAAACATTTATTTGCCTTGACTCAGAATGTTCAACTTTCCTTATTTTTCAGACAGTCAGTTTCATATTTGGGATAATGCATTTTAATTTAACATATTTTACCTTAAAATTTGACTTTTTCCCTGTGGGCTGTTAGGCTCGCGGGGGCTGAAAATGCTTCATTTTATTGCGTCATTTTTGGCGCGGACTTTTTTGGCGCAAAAATTCTATTTCCGTTTCCGGCGTCATACGTGTCGCCGGAAGTTGCGTCATTCTTTGACGTTATTTTGCGCCAAAAATGTCGGCGTTCCGGATGTGGCGTCATTTTTGGCGCCAAAAGCATTTAGGCGCCACATAATGTGGGCGTCTTTTTTGGCGCTAAAAAATTTGGGCGTCATTTTTGTCTCCACATTATTTAAGTCTCATTATTTATTGCTTCTGGTTGCTAGAAGCTTGTTCACTGGCATTTTTTTCCCATTCCTGAAACTGTCATTTAAGGAATTTGATCAATTTTGCTTTATATGTTGTTTTTTTCTTTTACATATTGCAAGATGTTCCACGTTGCAACTGAGTCAGAAGTTACTACAGGAAAATCACTGCACAGTGCTGGAGCTACCAAGCTAAGTCTGCTATAAACTTTTGGTATCTGTTTCTCCAGCTGTTATTTGTATTGCATGTCATGTCAAACTTATTAATGCAGATAAAATTTCCTTTAGTACTGTTACATTACCTGTTGCTGTTCCGTCAACATCTAATTTTCAGAGTGTTCCTGATAACATAAGAGATTTTATTTATTTTAAATCCATTAAGAAGGCTATGTCTGTTATTTCTCCTTCTAGTATACATAAAAGTCTTTTAAAACTTCTCTTTTTTTCAGATGAATTTTTAAATGAACATCATCATTTTGATGCTGATAAATCTTTGTATTTGTCCAAGATGGAATTTATTCGTTCTTTACTTAAAGAAGTGTTATTTGCATTAGAAATAGAGGATTCTGGTCCTCTTGATACTAAATGTAAACGTTTAAATAAGGTAGTTATTCCAGAAGTGTTTTATCTCCCTGATGCTATTTCTGAAGTAATTTCCAGGGAATGGAATAATTTGGGTAATTTATTTACTCCTTCTAGACGTTTAAGCAAATTATATCCTGTGCCATCTGACAGATTAGAGTTTTTTGGGACAAAAATCCCTAAGGTTATGGGGCTGTCTCTACTCCTGCTAATGTACTACTATTCCTATGGCAGATAGTACTTCATTTAAGGATCCTTTAGATAGGAAAATTGAATCCTTTCTAAGAAAAGCTTACTTATGTTCAGGTAATCTTCTTAGACCTGCTATATTTTTAGCGGATGTTGCTGCAGCTTCAACGTTTTGGTTAGAAGCTTTAGCGCAACAAGTAACAGATCATAATTTTATAGCATTATTATTATTCTATAACATGCTAATAATTTTATTGGTGATACCATCTTTTGATATCATTAGAGTTGATGTCAGGTATATGTCTCTAGCTATTTTAGCTAGAAAAGCTTTATGGATTAAACTTGGAATACTGACATGTCTTCTAAGTCAACTTTGCTTTCCCTTTCTTTCCAGGGTAAATAATCATTTCGTTCCTTTCCTCACAACAAGGAACAAAAGCCTGATCCTTCATCCTCAGGAGCGGTTTCAGTTTGGAAACTATTTCCAGTTTGGAATATATCCGAGCTTTATAGAAACCTATAGCCAGCTCCTAAGTACCTATGAAGGTGCGGCCCTTATTCCAGCTCAGCTGGTATGGGGCAGATTACGTTTTCTTCAAAGAAATTTGGATCAATTCCGTTCTTAATCTCTGGTTTCAGAAACATTGTTTCAGAAAGGTACAGAATTGGCTTCAAGTTAAGGCCTCCTGCTAAGAGATTCTTTTCTTTCCCGTGTCCCAGTTAACACAGCAAGGCTCAGCATTTCTGAAATGTGTTTCAGATCTAGAAGTTGGCTGGAGTATTTATGCCAGTTCCAGTTCTGGAACAGGGGCTGGGGTTTTATTTTATCTCTTCATTGTACCAAAGAAGGTCAATTCCTTCAGACCAGTTCTGGATCTATCATTATTGAATCGTTATGTTAGGATACCAACATTCAAGATGGTTACTGTAGGACTATCCTGCCTTTTGTTTAGCAAGGGCATTATATGTCTACAATAGATTTACAGGATGTGTATCTGCATATTCCGATTCATCCAGATTACTTTTAGTGTCTGAGATTCTCTTTTTAGACAAGCATTACCAGTTTTGTGGCTCTACCGTTTGGCCTAGCCTCAGTTCCAAGAATTTTTTTCAAAGGTTCTCGGTGCCCTTCTTTCTGTATTCAGAGAATAGGGTTTTGGTATTTCCTTATTTGGACGATATCTTGGTACTTGCTCAGTCTTCTCATTTTCGTAGAATCTCATACGAATCGACTTGTGTTGTTTCTTCAAGTTCATGGTTGGAGGATCAATTTACCAATCAGTTCATTGATTCCTCAGACAAGGGTAACCTTTTTAGGTTTCTAGATAAATTCAGTGTCTATGACTCTGTCCTTGTCAGTCAAGAGAAGTTTAACATTGATATCAGCTTGTCAAAACCTTCAGTCACAATCATTCCCTTTGGTAGCCTTATGCATGGAAATGTTGGGTCTTAGGACTGCCGCATCAGATGCGATCTCCTTTGCTCGTTTTCACATGCGACCTCTTCAGCTCTGTATGCTGAACCAATGGTGCAGGGATTACTCAAAGATATCTCAATTAATATCTTTAAACCGATTTTATGACACTCTCTGACATGGTGGACAGATCACCATCGTTTAGTTCAGGGGGCTTCTTTGTTCTTCCGACCTGGACTATAATCTCAACAGATGCTAGTTTTACAGGTTGGGGAGCTGTGTGGGGGTATCTGACGGCACAAGGGGTTTGGGAATCTCAGGAGGTGAGATTTCCGATCAATATTTTGGAACTCCGTGCAATTTTCAGAGCTCTTCAGTCTTGGCCTCTTCCGAAGAGAGAGTTGTTCATTTGTTTTCAGATAAGACAATGTCACATCTGTGGCATACATCAATCATCAAGGAGGGACTCACAGTCCTCTGGCTATGAAAGAAGTATCTCGAATTTTGGTTTGGGCGGAATCCAGCTCCTGTCTAATCTCTGCGGTTTATATCCCAGGTATGGACAATTGGAAAGCGGATTATCTCAGTCGCCAAACGTTGCATCCGGGCGAATGGTCTCTTCACCCAGAGGTATTTCTTCAGATTGTTCAAATGTGGGAACTTCCAGAAATAGATCTGATGGCTTCTCATCTAAACAAGAAACTTCCCAGGTATCTGTCCAGATCCCGGGATCCTCAGGCGGAGGCAGTGGATGCATTTTCACTTCCTTGGAAGTATCATCCTGCCTATATCTTTCCGCCTCTAGTTCTTCTTCCAAGAGTAATCTCCAAGATTCTGAAGGAATGCTCGTTTGTTCTGCTGGTAGCTCCGGCATGGCCTCACAGGTTTTGGTATGAGGATCTTGTCCGGATGGCCTCTTGCCAACCGTGGACTCTTCCGTTAAGACCAGACCTTTTGTCTCAAGGTCCTTTTTTCCATCAGGATCTGAAATCCTTAAATTTAAAGGTATGGAGATTGAACGCTTGATTCTTGGTCAAAGAGGTTTCTCTGACTCTGTGATTAATACTATGTTACAGGCTCGTAAATCTGTATCCAGAGAGATATATTATAGAGTCTGGAAGACTTATATTTCTTGGTGTCTTTCTCATCATTTTTCTTGGCATTCTTTTAGAATACCGAGAATATTACAATTTCTTCAGGATGGTTTAGATAAGGGTTTGTCCGCAAGTTCCTTGAAAGGTCAAATCTCTGCTCTTTCTGTTCTTTTTCAACAGAAAGATTGCTATTCTTCCTGATATTCATTGTTTTGTACAAGCTTTGGTTCGTATAAAGCCTGTCATTAAGTCAATTTCTCCTCCTTGGAGTTTGAATTTGGTTCTGGGGGCTCTTCAAGCTCCTCCATTTGAACCTATGCATTCATTGGATATTAAATTACTTTCTTGGAAAGTTTTGTTCCTTTTGGCCATCTCTTCTGCCAGAAGAGTTTCTGAATTATCTGCTCTTTCTTGTGAGTCTCCTTTTCTGATTTTTCATCAGGATAAGGCGGTGTTGCGAACTTCTTTTGAATTTTTACCTAAGTTGTGAATTCCAACAACATTAGTAGAGACATTGTGGTTCCTTCATTATGTCCTAATCCTAAGAATTCTAAGGAGAAATCGTTGCATTCTTTGGATGTTATTAGAGCTTTGAAATATTATGTTGAAGCTATTAAGTCTTTCCGAAAGACTTCTGGTTTATTTGTTATCTTTTCCGGTTTTAGAAAGGCCAGAAAACTTCTGCCATTTCTTTGGCATCTTGGTTGAAATCTTTATTTCATCTTGCCTATTTTGAGTCGGGTAAGACTCCGCCTCATAGGATTACAGCTCATTCTACTAGGTCAGTTTCTACTTCCTGGGCGTTTAGGAATGAAGCTTCGGTTGATCAGATTTGCAAAGTGGCAACTTGGTTCTCTTTGCATACTTTTACCAAATTCTACCATTTTGATGTATTTTCTTCTTCTGAAGCAGTTTTTGGTAGAAAAGTACTTCAGGCAGCGGTTTCAGTTTGAATCTTCTGCTTATGTTTTTCATTAAACTTTATTTTGGGTGTGGATTATTTTCAGCAGGAATTGGCTGTCTTTATTTTATCCCTCCCTCTCTAGTGACTCTTGTGTGGAAAGATCCACATCTTGGGTAGTCATTATCCCATACGTCACTAGCTCATGGACTCTTGCTAATTACATGAAAGAAAACATAATTTATGTAAGAACTTACCTGATAAATTCATTTCTTTCATATTAGCAAGAGTCCATGAGGCCCGCCCTTTTTTGTGGTGGTTATGATTTTTTGTATAAAGCACAATTATTCCAATTCCTTATTTTATATGCTTTCGCA
Source organism: Bombina bombina (assembly GCF_027579735.1). Classification (NCBI taxonomy): domain Eukaryota; kingdom Metazoa; phylum Chordata; class Amphibia; order Anura; family Bombinatoridae; genus Bombina; species Bombina bombina. The sequence goes on from NC_069508.1 coordinate 45,299,593, forward strand.
CTTTTTTCTTATCACCCCACTTCTTGGCTATTCGTTAAACTGAATTGTGGGTGTGGTGAGGGGTGTATTTATAGGCATTTTAAGGTTTGGGAAACTTTGCCCCTCCTGGTAGGAATGTATATCCCATACGTCACTAGCTCATGGACTCTTGCTAATATGAAAGAAATGAATTTATCAGGTAAGTTCTTACATAAATTATGTTGTCTCTCAGGGAGTTTTACAAATTACTAAGCAAAGCTTGGGGGTGTGATAAAGGGAGTGTGTACCTGTGATTGGTTAGTACACCTTAAAGGAAAAGCAGCATAACTGAAATACTCTGACAATAGGAAAGTACCATTAATGAGGATTCATGTTGAATGTAATGCTTAAACACATGGTTGGTGTATTAAACACACATTCTCATCAAATGTGTGTTTCTTCCATTCATCAGACCTACTCTCCTTATTGTGATCATCTGTGTGAGAATGAAGCTAGAATACATTTCTCTAGATTGCTGGAACAACTCTTATAGTACAATAAATGTATAAGTGTAGTCACAAACATAATCTGTGTATCCAGTTGATTCCACAACATTATAACATTGTATCTATTCAGCTTCAAATATTTATAGCAAATAAATTGTTGTTCACCACCATATATCAAACTGGTTCAAACTGTACAGAAGATTATGTGGACAATGATCAGGTTAAATTACAGTATTTATAAATGTTAACTTTTGCTCTTAAGTTGCTGGAACCAGTTTCACAGAAATAATAATTAATAGAGCATTAAGTTCAATACCTGAGTAGAGGCTGTAATTAATAACAAAAAGGATCCATGTGCCAGTTATTTTAACCCCGTTATAACATTGTATCTATTCAGCTTCAAATATATGTAGCAAGTACATTGTTGTTATTGATTACCATATACCAAGTCGCTAAAAATTGCCCCGTAGATTGTGTAGACAATATTGTTTATAACTAGCTATCTACCGGCCATCAAAGTGGCCTACCGATATAATGCTCAAGTATAAGTGACAATTATTGTAACTAACTTTTGCTCATAAGTTGCTGGAACCAATTTCACAGAAATACTATTCAGTGGAGCACTGAGTTTAATATGATAGTAATGATTATAACTCTCGCCTATGTTGTCACTAGGTGTAGGACGTCCTTAACAAGTCAGTTCGCCAGCAAATCTAGTAGGAGTCTTTAAATATATAGAGATCATTATATTAAGTCCCTCTCTCTTAATGTCGTGAGAGAACACCTTCCCCTGATGTTCCTAAAAGTTGCTGGAACAATTTTCCCAGCAGTGTGAGTTATACCCCCTACAGGTAATGGAGTATTAAACTTCAAATAATGTAGTCTGTAGGTAGTATGTTACTAGTTTGATACTGTTTCTAGTCGGATGCATATAAAGTCCTAAACAGTGCTGGACCAAGGTTTCATAGCAGCGTGTAATGTGCCATTAATTGAGTCAGAGTATATCTACAATTCTAAAAGGTGCTACAACAGATTACCCAGCAGCGTGTAATGTAACACCAGGAACAACTCAGCCGTAGCTGCCACTAATGTAAATGCTAAGTATTGTGGTACTAGTAAATATAGCGTGCACCTAAGCTATCGTTCAAAACTAGTGACTAGTACTGCCCATAATGGTGGCTTAAACTATATTTAATAGAGCAAAATTTTTGTTAATTTATTATTAAATTACCGCCACTGCGGTCAACAGGTCTGAAGTGAAATTTTAAACTAATGAAGCTCCCTTTAGCTCCCAACCTCCTGACGCGTTTCGCCAGCATAGGGTTTTTTCAAAGACGGCGAGCAGCCGGATGTGTGGGTTTAAGTATGGGCACTGAACCCGGTAAGGAGTTGCTCTCTCCATGATGATTGGATAAGCTGCCTGTCAATCAGATGTGCTTGCTCTAATGAGGGTAATGGAAAAGATTTGTATCCTTTGCAAATAATGACGAACCCAAGAGAGACTAATTGTGCTGATGGAAATAATTAACCATCTAGTGTGTGATTACAAGTTAGTGTAAAACTATGTCACTCATCTGACAGTTACCTATATTATCTCAATTGTGATTCACAGAGGATGCTCTTACAATTATGCATAGGATTGGAGCTTTGCATGGGAGCAAATGTACGGTCCCACAAGATATTATTATTATGGAGCTTGAATAACTAAATTGTCCTTGTTACGGAATTGTACGTTGAATTTGTATAATACATACTAATGGATTTCTTAAGTGTCCCTAAATTATTAATTTATAATCCTAAGGAGTAATATCATTTTCGATTACCAAGCTCTACTATAAATACGGTTAGCTGGAAATGTAAATATGGTGAAAAAAAAAAATCAAATTAGGAAAATTGTTTAATATTAATATTGATCTTTGTGTCATAAGTGTGTGGAAATGCAAATGGGTGAGGGGAAAAAACATAATTTATGTAAGAACTTACCTGATAAATTCATTTCTTTCATATTAACAAGAGTCCATGAGCTAGTGACGTATGGGATATACATTCCTACCAGGAGGGGCAAAGTTTCCCAAACCTTAAAATGCCTATAAATACACCCCTCACCACACCCACAAATCAGTTTAACGAATAGCCAAGAAGTGGGGTGATAAGAAAAAAAGTGCGAAGCATATAAAATAAGGAATTGGAATAATTGTGCTTTATACAAAAAAATCATAACCACCACAAAAAAGGGTGGGCCTCATGGACTCTTGTTAATATGAAAGAAATGAATTTATCAGGTAAGTTCTTACATAAATTATGTTTTCTTTCATGTAATTAACAAGAGTCCATGAGCTAGTGACGTATGGGATAATGACTACCCAAGATGTGGATCTTTCCACACAAGAGTCACTAGAGAGGGAGGGATAAAATAAAGACAGCCAATTCCTGCTGAAAATAATCCACACCCAAAATAAAGTTTAACGAAAAACATAAGCAGAAGATTCAAACTGAAATCGCTGCCTGAAGAACTTTTCTACCAAAAACTGCTTCAGAAGAAGAAAATACATCAAAATGGTAGAATTTAGTAAAAGTATGCAAAGAGGACCAAGTTGCTGCTTTGCAGATCTGGTCAACCGAAGCTTCATTCCTAAACGCCCAGGAAGTAGATACTGACCTAGTAGAATGAGCTGTAATTCTCTGAGGCGGAATTTTACCCGACTCAACATAGGCAAGATGAATTAAAGATTTCAACCAAGATGCCAAAGAAATGGCAGAAGCTTTCTGGCCTTTTCTAGAACCGGAAAAGATAACAAATAGACTAGAAGTCTTACGGAAAGATTTCGTAGCTTCAACATAATATTTCAAAGCTCTAACAACATCCAAAGAATGCAACGATTTCTCCTTAGAATTCTTAGGATTAGGACATAATGAAGGAACCACAATTTCTCTACTAATGTTGTTGGAATTCACAACCTTAGGTAAAAATTCAAAAGAAGTTCGCAACACCGCCTTATCCTGATGAAAAATCAGAAAAGGAGACTCACAAGAAAGAGCAGATAATTCAGAAACTCTTCTAGCAGAAGAGATGGCCAAAAGGAACAAAACTTTCCAAGAAAGTAATTTAATGTCCAATGAATGCATAGGTTCAAACGGAGGAGCTTGAAGAGCTCCCAGAACCAAATTCAAACTCCAAGGAGGAGAAATTGACTTAATGACAGGTTTTATACGAACCAAAGCTTGTACAAAACAATGAATATCAGGAAGAATAGCAATCTTTCTGTGAAAAAGAACAGAAAGAGCGGAGATTTGTCCTTTCAAAGAACTTGCGGACAAACCCTTATCTAAACCATCCTGAAGAAACTGTAAAATTCTCGGTATTCTAAAAGAATGCCAAGAAAAATGATGAGAAAGACACCAAGAAATATAAGTCTTCCAGACTCTATAATATATCTCTCGAGATACAGATTTACGAGCCTGTAACATAGTATTAATCACGGAGTCAGAGAAACCTCTTTGACCAAGAATCAAGCGTTCAATCTCCATACCTTTAAATTTAAGGATTTCAGATCCGGATGGAAAAAAGGACCTTGCGACAGAAGGTCTGGTCTTAACGGAAGAGTCCATGGTTGGCAAGATGCCATCCGGACAAGATCCGCATACCAAAACCTGTGAGGCCATGCCGGAGCTATTAGCAGAACAAACGAGCATTCCCTCAGAATCTTGGAGATTACTCTTGGAAGAAGAACTAGAGGCGGAAAGATATAGGCAGGATGATACTTCCAAGGAAGTGATAATGCATCCACTGCCTCCGCCTGAGGATCCCGGGATCTGGACAGATACCTGGGAAGTTTCTTGTTTAGATGAGAGGCCATCAGATCTATCTCTGGGAGCCCCCACATTTGAACAATCTGAAGAAATACCTCTGGGTGAAGGGACCATTCGCCCGGATGCAACGTTTGGCGACTGAGATAATCCGCTTCCCAATTGTCTACACCTGGGATATGAACCGCAGAGATTAGACAGGAGCTGGATTCCGCCCAAACCAAAATTCGAGATACTTCTTTCATAGCCAGAGGACTGTGAGTCCCTCCTTGATGATTGATGTATGCCACAGTTGTGACACTGTCTGTCTGAAAACAAATGAACGATTCTCTCTTCAGAAGAGGCCAAAACTGAAGAGCTCTGAAAATTGCACGGAGTTCCAAAATATTGATCGGTAATCTCACCTCCTGAGATTCCCAAACTCCTTGTGCCGTCAGAGATCCCCACACAGCTCCCCAACCTGTGAGACTTGCATCTGTTGAAATTACAGTCCAGGTCGGAAGAACAAAAGAAGCCCCCTGAATTAAACGATGGTGATCTGTCCACCACGTTAGAGAGTGTCGAACAATCGGTTTTAAAGATATTAATTGATATATCTTCGTGTAATCCCTGCACCATTGGTTCAGCATACAGAGCTGAAGAGGTCGCATGTGAAAACGAGCAAAGGGGATCGCGTCCGATGCAGCAGTCATAAGACCTAGAATTTCCATGCATAAGGCTACCGAAGGGAATGATTGAGACTGAAGGTTTCGACAAGCTGTAATCAATTTTAGACGTCTCTTGTCTGTTAAAGACAGAGTCATGGACACTGAATCTATCTGGAAACCCAGAAAGGTTACCCTTGTTTGAGGAATCAAAGAACTTTTTGGTAAATTGATCCTCCAACCATGATCTTGAAGAAACAACACAAGTCGATTCGTATGAGACTCTGCTAAATGTAAAGACTGAGCAAGTACCAAGATATCGTCCAAATAAGGAAATACCACAATACCCTGTTCTCTGATTACAGACAGAAGGGCACCGAGAATTTTTGTGAAAATTCTTGGAGCTGTAGCAAGGCCAAACGGTAGAGCCACAAATTGGTAATGCTTGTCTAGAAAAGAGAATCTCAGGAACTGATAATGATCTGGATGAATCGGAATATGCAGATATGCATCCTGTAAATCTATTGTGGACATATAATTCCCTTGCTGAACAAAAGGCAATATAGTCCTTACAGTTACCATCTTGAACGTTGGTATCCTTACATAACGATTCAATAATTTTAGATCCAGAACTGGTCTGAAGGAATTCTCCTTCTTTGGTACAATGAAGAGATTTGAATAAAACCCCATCCCCTGTTCCGGAACTGGAACTGGCATAATTACTCCAGCCAACTCTAGATCTGAAACACAATTCAGAAATGCTTGAGCTTTCACTGGATTTACTGGGACACGGGAAAGAAAAAATCTCTTTGCAGGAGGTCTCATCTTGAAACCAATTCTGTACCCTTCTGAAACAATGTTCTGAATCCAAAGATTGTGAACAGAATTGATCCAAATTTCTTTGAAAAAACGTAACCTGCCCCCTACCAGCTGAACTGGAATGAGGGCCGTACCTTCATGTGAACTTAGAAGCAGGCTTTGCCTTTCTAGCAGGCTTGGATTTATTCCAAACTGGAGATGGTTTCCAAACTGAAACTGCTCCTGAGGACGAAGGATCAGGCTTTTGTTCTTTGTTGAAACGAAAGGAACGAAAACGATTGTTAGCCCTGTTTTTACCTTTAGATTTTTTATCCTGTGGTAAAAAAGTTCCTTTCCCACCAGTAACAGTTGAAATAATAGAATCCAACTGAGAACCAAATAATTTGTTTCCCTGGAAAGAAATGGAAAGTAGAGTTGATTTAGAAGCCATATCAGCATTCCAAGTCTTAAGCCATAAAGCTCTTCTGGCTAAGATAGCCAGAGACATAAACCTAACATCAACTCTAATAATATCAAAAATGGCATCACAGATAAAATTATTAGCATGCTGGAGAAGAATAATAATATCATGAGAATCACGATTTGTTACTTGTTGCGCTAGAGTTTCCAACCAAAAAGTTGAAGCTGCAGCAACATCAGCCAATGATATAGCAGGTCTAAGAAGATTACCTGAACACAGATAAGCTTTTCTTAGAAAAGATTCAATTTTTCTATCTAAAGGATCCTTAAACGAAGTACCATCTGACGTAGGAATGGTAGTACGTTTAGCAAGGGTAGAAATAGCCCCATCAACTTTAGGGATTTTGTCCCAAAATTCTAACCTGTCAGGCGGAACAGGATATAATTGCTTAAAACGTTTAGAAGGAGTAAATGAATTACCCAATTTATCCCATTCTTTGGAAATTACTGCAGAAATAGCATTAGGAACAGGAAAAACTTCTGGAATAACCGCAGGAGCTTTAAAAACCTTATCCAAACGTATAGAATTAGTATCAAGAGGACTAGAATCCTCTATTTCTAAAGCAATTAGTACTTCTTTAAGTAAAGAGCGAATAAATTCCATCTTAAATAAATATGAAGATTTATCAGCATCAATCTCTGAGATAGAATCCTCTGAACCAGAAGAGTCCAAAGAATCAGAATGATGGTGTTCATTTAAAAATTCATCTGTAGAGAGAGAAGATTTAAAAGACTTTTTACGTTTACTAGAAGGAGAAATAACAGACAAAGCCTTCTTTATGGATTCAGAAACAAAATCTCTTATGTTATCAGGAACATTCTGCACCTTAGATGTTGAGGGAACTGCAACAGGCAATGGTACATTACTAAAGGAAATATTATCTGCTTTAACAAGTTTGTCATGACAATTATTACAAACAACAGCTGGAGGAATAGCTACCAAAAGTTTACAGCAGATACACTTAGCTTTGGTAGATCCAGCAGGCAGTGATTTTCCTGTAGTATCTTCTGGCTCAGATGCAACGTGAGACATCTTGCAATATGTAAGAGAAAAAACAACATATAAAGCAAAATAGATCAAATTCCTTATAAGACAGTTTCAGGAATGGGAAAGAATGCCAAATATCAAGCTTCTAGCAACCAGAAGCAAATGAAAAATGAGACTGAAATAATGTGGAGACAAAAGCGACGCCCATATTTTTTAGCGCCAAATAAGACGCCCACATTATTTGGCGCCTAAATGCTTTTGGCGCCAAAAATGACGCCACATCCGGAACGCCGACATTTTTGGCGCAAAATAACGTCAAAAAATGACGCAACTTCCGGCGACACGTATGACGCCGGAAACGGAAAAGAATTTTTGCGCCAAAAAAGTCCGCGCCAAGAATGACGCAATAAAATGAAGCATTTTTCAGCCCCCGCGAGCCTAACAGCCCACAGGGAAAAAAGTCAAATTTTTGAGGTAAGAAAAATATGATAATTCAATGCATAATCCCAAATATGAAACTGACTGTCTGGAAATAAGGAAAGTTGAACATTCTGAGTCAAGGCAAATAAATGTTTGAATACATATATTTAGAACTTTATAAAAAAGTGCCCAACCATAGCTTAGAGTGTCACAGAAAATAAGACTTACTTACCCCAGGACACTCATCTACATGTAGTAGAAAGCCAAACCAGTACTGAAACGAGAATCAGTAGAGGTAATGGTATATATAAGAGTATATCGTCGATCTGAAAAGGGAGGTAAGAGATGAATCTCTACGACCGATAACAGAGAACCTTATGAAATAGACCCCGTAGAAGGAGATCACTGCATTCAAATAGGCAATACTCTCCTCACATCCCTCTGACATTCACTGCACGCTGAGAGGAAAACCGGGCTCCAACCTGCTGCGGAGCGCATATCAACGTAGAATCTAGCACAAACTTACTTCACCACCTCCATAGGAGGCAAAGTTTGTAAAACTGATTTGTGGGTGTGGTGAGGGGTGTATTTATAGGCATTTTAAGGTTTGGGAAACTTTGCCCCTCCTGGTAGGAATGTATATCCCATACGTCACTAGCTCATGGACTCTTGTTAATTACATGAAAGAAAAAGGAATTCTCATGTGAATCATACATGGGTTGTGTGTGTTATGATATGCATAAGGCAATACATATTTATAAGAGGTAACTATCAAATAACTAAAGTAGTGTGATGGTGTGAACAAATTGTGAGATAACTACATAATTTTGGCTATTATAAGCCTAGTATCAAATAAGTGTTCAGGGGATATGAACATTGGGAAACCCAACTAAGGGGATCACGAGGGAAAGGGAGTGGGGGGTGACAAGAAGGGACAAAACTAGCTAGCTGAGATGGTATATAAATTTCATCCCAAGGATAATCGTGGTGTATTTGTGTTACATTTAAGAATAGAAAACAAGGATAAAGTAGTTGAGGTGTATTATGATGTCTCGCATAAGGAAGACCAAATTCACTTATGATCTTAGAGATGGACATAAAAGTAGTTATTCTCATTCAACCCATGAGGTTGTACTGTATTTAGTAAGTATATCAATCTGCTCTCTATTTTTAACACACACAACCCATGATGCACATGAGAACCCCCTTTTTTCCCCTTGCCCATTTGCATTTCCACACACTTATGACACAAAGATCAATATTAATATTTAACACTTTTCATAATTTAATTTTTTTTCCACCATATTCACATTTCCATCCAACCGTATTTATAGTAGAGCTTGGTAATTGAATATGATATTACTCCTTAGGACTGTAAACTAATAACTTAGGGACACTTAAGAAATCCATTAGTATGTATTATACAAATTCAACGTACAATTCCGTAACAAGGACCATTTAGTTATTCAAGCTCCATAATAATAATACCTTGTGGGGTTGTAATTTGCTCCCATGCAAAGCTCCAATCCTATGCATAATTGTAAGAGCATCCTCTTTGAATCACAATTGAGATAATATAGGTAACTGTCAGATGAGTGACACTAACTTGCAATCACACACTAGATGGTTAATTATTTCCATCAGCGCAATTAGTCTGTCTCGGGTTCGTCATTATTTGCACAGGATACAAATCTTTTCCATTAACCTCATTAGAGCAAGCACATCTGATTGACAGGCAGCTTATCCAATCATCATGGAGAGAGCAACTCCTTACCGGGTTCAGTGCCCATACTTAAACCCACACGTCCGGCGGGTCCCCGCCTTTGAAAAAGTCCTATACGGGAGAAACGCGTCAGGGGGTTGGAAGCTAAAGGGAGCTCCATTATTTTAAAATTTCACTTCAGACCTGTTGACTGCAGTGGCGGTAATTTAATAATAAATTAACATAAATTATGGGCAGTACTAGTCACTAAATTTGAACGATAGCTTAGGTGCATGCTATATTTACTAGTACCACACTACTTAGCATTTACATTAGTGGCAGCTATGGCTGAGTTGTTCCTGCCATTACATTACACGCTGCTGGGTAATTTGTTGTAGCACCTTTTAGGATTGTAGATATACTCTGACTCAATAAATGGCACATTACCCTTTTCTCACTCCAATTTTGTTCACATCACTACCGCCATAAGCACACACCTCAAACTGGAAAACAAATTATCATACACCATGGCCTGCTCTGTTGCTGTAACTTATCTGTTGAGTGCTGGTGGAGAGTTATAAAAAATAGTCTTCCTACCCCCACCTCACAAAAACATAATTTATGTAAGAACTTACCTGATAAATTCATTTCTTTCATATTAGCAAGAGTCCATGAGCTAGTGACGTATGGGATATACATTCCTACCAGGAGGGGCAAAGTTTCCCAAACCTCAAAATGCCTATAAATACACCCCTCACCACACCCACAATTCAGTTTAACGAATAGCCAAGAAGTGGGGTGATAAAAAAGTGCGAAAGCATATAAAATAAGGAATTGGAATAATTGTGCTTTATACAAAAATCATAACCACCACAAAAAAAGGGGCGGGCCTCATGGACTCTTGCTAATATGAAAGAAATTAATTTATCAGGTAAGTTCTTACATAAATTATGTTTTCTTTCATGTAATTAGCAAGAGTCCATGAGCTAGTGACGTATGGGATAATGACTACCCAAGATGTGGATCTTCCACACAAGAGTCACTAGAGAGGGAGGGATAAAATAAAGACAGCCAATTCCTGCTGAAAATAATCCACACCCAAAATAAAGTTTAATGAAAAACATAAGCAGAAGATTCAAACTGAAACCGCTGCCTGAAGTACTTTTCTACCAAAAACTGCTTCAGAAGAAGAAAATACATCAAAATGGTAGAATTTAGTAAAAGTATGCAAAGAGGACCAAGTTGCTGCTTTGCAAATCTGATCAATCGAAGCTTCATTCCTAAACGCCCAGGAAGTAGAAACTGACCTAGTAGAATGAGCTGTGATCCTCTGAGGCGGAGTTTTACCCGACTCAACATAGGCAAGATGAATTAAAGATTTCAACCAAGATGCCAAAGAAATGGCAGAAGCTTTCTGGCCTTTTCTAGAACCGGAAAAGATAACAAATAAACTAGAAGTCTTTCGGAAAGACTTAGTAGCTTCAACATAATATTTCAAAGCTCTAACAACATCCAAAGAATGCAACGATTTCTCCTTAGAATTCTTAGGATTAGGACATAATGAAGGAACCACAATTTCTCTACTAATGTTGTTGGAATTCACAACTTTAGGTAAAAATTCAAAAGAAGTTCGCAACACCGCCTTATCCTGATGAAAAATCAGAAAAGGAGACTCACAAGAAAGAGCAGATAATTCAGAAACTCTTCTGGCAGAAGAGATTGCCAAAAGGAACAAAACTTTCCAAGAAAGTAATTTAATGTCCAATGAATGCATAGGTTCAAACGGAGGAGCTTGAAGAGCCCCCAGAACCAAATTCAAACTCCAAGGAGGAGAAATTGACTTAATGACAGGTTTTATACGAACCAAAGCTTGAACAAAACAATGAATATCAGGAAGAATAGCAATCTTTCTGTGAAAAAGAACAGAAAGAGCAGAGATTTGACCTTTCAAGGAACTTGCGGACAAACCCTTATCTAAACCATCCTGAAGAAACTGTAAAATTCTCGGTATTCTAAAAGAATGCCAAGAAAAATGATGAGAAAGACACCAAGAAATATAGGTCTTCCAGACTCTATAATATATCTCTCTAGATACAGATTTACGCGCCTGTAACATAGTATTAATCACAGAGTCAGAGAAACCTCTTTGACCAAGAATCAAGCGTTCAATCTCCATACCTTTAAATTTAAGGATTTCAGATCCTGATGGAAAAAAGGACCTTGCGACAGAAGGTCTGGTCTTAACGGAAGAGTCCACGGTTGGCAAGAGGCCATCCGGACAAGATCCGCATACCAAAACCTGTGAGGCCATGCCGGAGCTACCAGCAGAACAAACGAGCATTCCTTCAGAATCTTGGAGATTACTCTTGGAAGAAGAACTAGAGGCGGAAAGATATAGGCAGGATGATACTTCCAAGGAAGTGATAATGCATCCACTGCCTCCGCCTGAGGATCCCGGGATCTGGACAGATACCTGGGAAGTTTCTTGTTTAGATGAGACGCCATCAGATCTATTTCTGGAAGTTCCCACATTTGAACAATCTGAAGAAATACCTCTGGGTGAAGAGACCATTCGCCCGGCTGCAACGTTTGGCGACTGAGATAATCCGCTTCCCAATTGTCTATACCTGGGATATGAACCGCAGAGATTAGACAGGAGCTGGATTCTGCCCAAACCAAAATTCGAGATACTTCTTTCATAGCCAGAGGACTGAGTCCCCCCTTGATGATTGATGTATGCCACAGTTGTGACATTGTCTGTCTGAAAACAAATGAACAATTCTCTCTTCAGAAGAGGCCAAAACTGAAGAGCTCTGAAAATTGCACGGAGTTCCAAAATATTGATCGGTAATCTCACCTCCTGAGATTCCCAAACTCCTTGTGCTATCAGAGATCCCCACACTGCTCCCCAACCTGTGAGACTTGCATCTGTTGAAATTACAGTCCAGGTCGGAAGCACAAAAGAAGCCCCCTGAATTAAACGATGGTGATCTGTCCACCACGTTAGAGAGTGTCGTACAATCGGTTTTAAAGATATTAATTGAGATATCTTTGTGTAATCCTTGCACCATTGATTCAGCATACAGAGCTGAAGAGATCACATGTGAAAACGAGCAAAGGGGATCGCGTCCGATGCAGCAGTCATAAGACCTAGAATTTCCATGCATAAGGCTACCGAAGGGAATGATTGTGACTGAAGATTTCGACAAGCTGAAATCAATTTTAGACGTCTCTTGTCTGTCAAAGACAGTCATGGACACTGAATCTATCTGGAAACCCAGAAAGGTTACCCTTGTCTGAGGAATCAATGAACTTTTTGGTAAATTGATCCTCCAACCATGATTTTGAAGAAACAACACAAGTCGATTCGTATGAGATTCTGCTAAATGTAAAGACTGAGCAAGTACCAAGATATCGTCCAAATAAGGAAATACCACAATACCCTGTTCTCTGATTACAGACAGAAGGGCACCGAGAACCTTTGTAAAAATTCTTGGAGCTGTAGCTAGGCCAAACGGCAGAGCCACAAACTGGTAATGCTTGTCCAGAAAAGAGAATCTCAGGAACTGATAATGATCTGGATGAATCGGAATATGCAGATATGCATCCTGTAAATCTATTGTGGACATATAATGCCCTTGCTGAACAAAAGGCAAGATAGTCCTTACAGTTACCATTTTGAACATTGGTATCCTTACATAACGATTCAATATTTTTAGATCCAGAACTGGTCTGAAGGAATTCTCCTTCTTTGGTACAATGAAGAGATTTGAATAAAACCCCATCCCCTGTTCCGAAACTGGAACTGGCATAATTACTCCAGCCAACTCTAGATCTGAAACACAATTCAGAAATGCTTGAGCTTTCACTGGATTTACTGGGACACGGGAAAGAAAAAAACCTCTTTGCAGGAGGTCTCATCTTGAAACCAATTCTGTACCCTTCTGAAACAATGTTCTGAATCCAAAGATTGTGAACAGAATTGATCCAAATTTCTTTGAAAAAACGTAACCTGCCCCCTACCAGCTGAGCTGGAATGAGGGCCGCACCTTCATGTGGACGTAGAAGCAGGCTTTGCCTTTCTAGAAGGCTTGGATTTATTCCAGACTGGAGATGGTTTCCAAACTGAAACTGCTCCTGAGGATGAAGGATCAGGCTTTTGTTCTTTGTTGAAACGAAAGGAACGAAAACGATTAGCCCTGTTTTTACCCTTAGATATTTTATCCTGTGGTAAAAAAGTTCCTTTCCCACCAGTAACAGTTGAGATAATAGAATCCAACTGAGAACCAAACAATTTGTTACCCTGGAAAGAAATGGAAAGTAGAGTTGATTTAGAAGCCATATCAGCATTCCAAGTCTTAAGCCATAAAGCTCTTCTAGCTAAAATAGCTAGAGACATAAACCTGACATCAACTCTGATATCAAAAATGGCTATAATAATAAGGGAAGGGGAAAGACAAGGACAAGAAGGGGTTAAATAGCACTCATTTCCTATGTAGAAGGTAGTAGCATTGAGATAATTCAACTACTATGTGTGTAAATCAGTTAAAAAAACCTTACTTTATTAATCACTATTATAAACCAAACTAATAAATATACAGAACCCCTAATAAATGCTTGTGCACAAATAGACTGCAGCACAAGTACTTCTCACAACACTATTACATTCTTAGATTTAGTATGCAAGGACATATTAGCTATCTCCTCAGATATTGATAAATCATTTAATAATCTATCTGAAGAAGAGAAACTTGCACTAAAATCAATAAATCAATGGACTGATGTCCAAATCAAACAGAGTGATAAAGGTGGGAATATTGTTATATGGCCTACCGAAATGTATATAGCAGAGGTCAAGAAACAACTCCATAATCCTAAAAACTATAAAAATCTCTTTGGAAATCCAACAGAAGATTTTCTTAAACAGTACAACAGATTAATTAAACAGGCAACAGCTGAAGGCATTATTGACAAAAAGGAATCTCAATACTTAGATGTCAAAAACCCCAAGATAGCAACGCTCTATCTACTACCAAAAATCCACAAAAATCAGAAATGCCCTCCAGGGAGACCCATTGTCTCGGGCATTGGGTCCCTAACGGAGAAGGCCTCTAAATATGTGGATGCAAGACTAAGGTACATTGTAGATTCATTGCCCTCCTACACGAAGGACACAATGCACATTCTCAATAAGATAAACACACTTACTATAACCCCTCAATCGATTCTCGTCACTTGTGACGTGGAGTCACTGTATACAAGCATTGACAAACAATGGGGATGTAGAGCTGTTTCCCACTTTCTAACAAAGAATCAGACTTTATCCAATGAATCCAAACAATTCATTTTGGATCTATTGGAATTCACTTTGGATCATAACTACTTTGTTTTTGATGGGAGATTTTATTTGCAGCTGTGCGGAACAGCAATGGGGACCTCTTGTGCCCCTACTTATGCAAATATATACCTGGGCTGGTGGGAGGAAACTGTAGTTTTTAACAGCAATCTCCTACAGTATACCAAATACATTACCCACTGGTCCAGGTATATAGATGACATTTTCTTCGTGTGGGAGGGATCTATAGATACACTCAATGAGTTCATTTCGCTCCTTAACAACAATTCTTTTGGGCTTTTTTTAACGATCACACAGGATTACCACAAGGTGGAGTTCCTGGACTTAGTTATTAAGAAAGTAAATGACCATTTAGAAACAGATTCCTTTAGGAAACCGACTGCAACAAATAACATTTTGCATGCGCAGAGCTTTCATCATCCAAACACAATAAAAAGCCTGCCAATAGGAGAATACCTAAGGATCCGCAGGAATAGTTCATCTATTGAATCATTCCAAAAAGCAGCGAATGAACTAAGAGACAGATTGCTACAACGAGGGTATTCTAAGAAATCCTTAAAGAGAGCCTATCAGCGAGCAATAAATAAGAATAGACAGGAACTATTAGAACCCAAAAAATCAGAGGATAATCTCAACTCTGTGAGATTTATCTCAACTTATTCCAGTCAAAGCAATCAAGTATCCAACATAATACTCAAACACTGGCATATTTTACAATCTGATGACCAGTTAAACTCTATAATCCCTACTAAACCCCAATTCACATATAGAAGAGCAGGCAACCTGAGTGACCGGTTAACCCAAAGCCATTTTGATAGAAATGCAAAAAAAAACCCTCTTTACAAAGGTTCGATAGCATGTGGAAACTGTAAAATATGTACACACATGGTAAAAAAGAAAGTAATGATGGACAGATTCAATAAACGGTGGACTATTCAGAGCCACATAACTTGCAAAACTTCTAATGTCATATACTGCTTAACCTGCAGCTGTAATTTATTATATGTAGGTATGACCACAAGACCAATGGGAAAGAGGATGACGGAACATCTTAGTAATATTCGAAATGCTGCAAAAGATATTGAAAATGGCAAACAAATTACAAGTGTTGCTAGACATTTCTTATACCATCATAAGGGTAAAACCAGTACATTCAGATGTTGGGGTTTAGAAAGCCTACGCCCAGGCATTCGTGGAGGAAATATAGAAACAATTTTGCTCCAAAAAGAAGCAAAATGGATATTTAATCTGGATTGTGTGATGCCACAGGGCATGAATGAGAATAATAATTTTTGGGTCTTCCTGTGAATTCGATACAACTGTAAATAACTCTGTAAATAATAGTGTACATATGTAAGAGTTTCATAAAATATCTCTATCTAGACGTGCACCCAGAATTCCCAAGTTAAAGAGATTTTTTGGATCATAACAATATATGTTGAAAATCAATGAGACAAGAAGTCTATAAGAACTATTGATATATGCCTTAGGATATGTTTTGTTTTCTAACCTAAAAATAAACCTAAGTATAGATGAGAGACGTAACTAAATCTTCAAGGGATTGACCTAGGTACATAGAATATGTTTCATTTGTGTGAAATAACATACATTCTGAATCTATCTCATACTACAATAAACAAATATTATTTATCTAGGTGGTGTTTCGCAATCACAAGATAATAAAAACCTTGTTTGATTAACATCATAATACTATCAGGTTAATCATGTTTTTAGTTAGATCAAGGACAATTCATATTCATAATATTTTTAATCTTGTTCTACATGAACAGGATAATAGAATATTGTGACCAATGTGCATAGGTAATAGTCATAGTATACCCTGAGTCTGTGTCAATGGTGCACAGCTCACATTTTCATGTCTGACTAACAACATTGATCTTCTAGGATACAATATCCATAATGCCTTTCACTAATGGGGATAATAATACGGTATCGAGTAGAATCACAGAGAGTAGAAAGGGTTAATAGAATCCATCTCTCTAAATTGCGACCATTCTGTACTCAATACCGATTAAAGTAGATTTTTTCTTTAAAGGGTGCACGCAAGGATAAGAGATATAAATAAGTGAGGTAAAATAATCGCTATATTATTAGTCCTTTCTGTAATACAGTGCTAAGCATAACAACATAAATAATATGGGTGAATCCTGATTGGATAGTAACAATGCTATCACTGCCATTCAGGAATAATGTACCAATGAAACATATGTGTGCAGCACAGCACTGATGATTGGTTCTGAAGGGGGCGTATGCAATTATCGCGCCCCCATTGGTCCCTGCTATACAGAACCGGGCTATTTAAAGCGGTTTCAGCTTCACACTCAGCTTGTCATTTTTTCAAAATAACACATTGAGAAAGGCCGCTACTCGGCCGAAACGCGTTTGTGTGCTCACTCCAGCTTAACTACTTCAGTTTGGCTTTGTTTTTAATACTAATTATATCGCTCCTACGCTTAGCAATAGATTGCACGAGATTTTACAGGAGCACACAGCCATCCCTGGCACCTGAAGCCGGCGTATCCAGTTACCGGCCAGGAATACAGGGGGGTGGTTAGAGTTGCATTCTATCTCTGGGTGCTGCAGTCTATTTGTGCACAAGCATTTATTAGGGGTTCTGTATATTTATTAGTTTGGTTTATAATAGTGATTAATAAAGTAAGGTTTTTTTAACTGATTTACACACATAGTAGTTGAATTATCTCAATGCTACTACCTTCTACATAGGAAATGAGTGCTATTTAACCCCTTCTTGTCCTTGTCTTTCCCCTTCCCTTATTATATACTTATCTAAGGGTCAGCACCAGGGATTACTATATTCCCTTTTTTTCCTATCATTACATTCACAGTGCCAATATAAAATTTCTTCTGCAATATCAAAAATGGCATCACAGATAAAATTATTAGCATGCTGAAGAATAATAATATTATGAGAATCATGATCCGTTACTTGTTGCGCTAAAGTTTCCAACCAAAAAGTTGAAGCTGCAGCAACATCAGCCAATGATATAGCAGGTCTAAGAAGATTACCTGAACACAGATAAGCTTTTCTTAGAAAGGATTCAATTTTCCTATCTAAAGGATCCTTAAACGAAGTACCATCTGACGTAGGAATAGTAGTACGTTTAGCAAGGGTAGAAATAGCCCCATCAACTTTAGGGATCTTGTCCCAAAATTCTAATCTGTCAGACGGCACAGGATATAATTGCTTAAAACGTTTAGAAGGAGTAAATGAATTACCCAATTTATCCCATTCTTTAGAAATTACTTCAGAAATAGCATTAGGAACAGGAAAAACTTCTGGAATAACCACAGGAGATTTAAATACCTTATCTAAACGTTTAGAATTAGTATCAAGAGGACCAGAATCCTCTATTTCTAAAGCAATTAGTACTTCTTTAAGTAAAGAACGAATAAATTCCATTTTAAATAAATATGAAGATTTATCAGCATCAATCTCTGAGACAGAATCCTCTGAACCAGAAGAGTCATCAGAATCAGAATGATGATGTTCATTTAAAAATTCATCTGTAGGGAGAGAAGTTTTAAAAGATTTTTTATGTTTTCTAGGAGAAATAACAGACATAGCCTTCTTGATGGATTCAGAAACAAAATCTCTTATATTATCAGGAACATTCTGCACCTTAGATGTTGAGGGAACTGCAACAGGCAATGGTACATTACTAAAGGAAATATTATCTGCTTTAACAAGTTTGTCATGACAATTAATACAAACAACAGCCGGAGGAATAGCTACCAAAAGTTTACAGCAGATACACTTAGCTTTGGTAGTTCCAGCACTAGACAGCTATTTTCCTGAAGTATCTTCTGACTCAGATGCAACGTGAGACATCTTGCAATATGTAAGAGAAAAAACATATAAAGCAAAATTGATCAAATTCCTTAAATGACAGTTTCAGGAATGGGAAAAAATGCCATAGAACAAGCTTCTAGCAACCAGAAGCAATGAAAAAACAGAATTTATGTTTACCTGATAAATTACTTTCTCCAACGGTGTGTCCGGTCCACGGCGTCATCCTTACTTGTGGGATATTCTCTTCCCCAACAGGAAATGGCAAAGAGCCCAGCAAAGCTGGTCACATGATCCCTCCTAGGCTCCGCCTACCCCAGTCATTCGACCGACGTTAAGGAGGAATATTTGCATAGCAGAAACCATATGGTACCGTGGTGACTGTAGTTAAAGAAAATAAATTATCAGACCTGATTAAAAAAACCAGGGCGGGCCGTGGACCGGACACACCGTTGGAGAAAGTAATTTATCAGGTAAACATAAATTCTGTTTTCTCCAACATAGGTGTGTCCGGTCCACGGCGTCATCCTTACTTGTGGGAACCAATACCAAAGCTTTAGGACACGGATGAAGGGAGGGAGCAAATCAGGTCACCTAAATGGAAGGCACCACGGCTTGCAAAACCTTTCTCCCAAAAATAGCCTCAGAAGAAGCAAAAGTATCAAACTTGTAAAATTTGGTAAAAGTGTGCAGTGAAGACCAAGTCGCTGCCCTACATATCTGATCAACAGAAGCCTCGTTCTTGAAGGCCCATGTGGAAGCCACAGCCCTAGTGGAATGAGCCGTGATTCTTTCGGGAGGCTGCCGTCCGGCAGTCTCGTAAGCCAATCTGATGATGCTTTTAATCCAAAAAGAGAGAGAGGTAGAAGTTGCTTTTTGACCTCTCCTTTTACCGGAATAAACAACAAACAAGGAAGATGTTTGTCTAAAATCCTTTGTAGCATCTAAATAGAATTTTAGAGCGCGAACAACATCCAAATTGTGCAACAAACGTTCCTTCTTTGAAACTGGTTTCGGACACAGAGAAGGTACGATAATCTCCTGGTTAATGTTTTTGTTAGAAACAACTTTTGGAAGAAAACCAGGTTTAGTACGAAAAAACCACCTTATCTGCATGGAACACCAGATAAGGAGGAGAACACTGCAGAGCAGATAATTCTGAAACTCTTCTAGCAGAAGAAATTGCAACTAAAAACAAAACTTTCCAAGATAATAACTTAATATCAACGGAATGTAAGGGTTCAAACGGAACCCCCTGAAGAACTGAAAGAACTAAGTTGAGACTCCAAGGAGGAGTCAAAGGTTTGTAAACAGGCTTAATTCTAACCAGAGCCTGAACAAAGGCTTGAACATCTGGCACAGCTGCCAGCTTTTTGTGAAGTAACACAGACAAGGCAGAAATCTGTCCCTTCAGGGAACTAGCAGATAATCCTTTTTCCAATCCTTCTTGAAGGAAGGATAGAATCTTAGGAATCTTAACCTTGTCCCAAGGGAATCCTTTAGATTCACACCAACAGATATATTTTTTCCAAATTTTGTGGTAAATCTTTCTAGTTACAGGCTTTCTGGCCTGAACAAGAGTATCGATAACAGAATCTGAGAACCCTCGCTTCGATAAGATCAAGCATTCAATCTCCAAGCAGTCAGCTGGAGTGAAACCAGATTCGGATGTTCGAACGGACCCTGAACAAGAAGGTCTCGTCTCAAAGGTAGCTTCCAAGGTGGAGCCGATGACATATTCACCAGATCTGCATACCAAGTCCTGCGTGGCCACGCAGGAGCTATCAAGATCACCGACGCCCTCTCCTGATTGATCCTGGCTACCAGCCTGGGGATGAGAGGAAACGGCGGGAACACATAAGCTAGTTTGAAGGTCCAAGGTGCTACTAGTGCATCCACTAGAGCCGCCTTGGGATCCCTGGATCTGGACCCGTAGCAAGGAACTTTGAAGTTCTGACGAGAGGCCATCAGATCCATGTCTGGAATGCCCCACAGCTGAGTGACTTGGGCAAAGATTTCCGGATGGAGTTCCCACTCCCCCGGATGCAATGTCTGACGACTCAGAAAATCCGCTTCCCAATTTTCCACTCCTGGGATGTGGATAGCAGACAGGTGGCAGGAGTGAGACTCCGCCCATAGAATGATTTTGGTCACTTCTTCCATCGCTAGGGAACTCCTTGTTCCCCCCTGATGGTTGATGTACGCAACAGTTGTCATGTTGTCTGATTGAAACCGTATGAACTTGGCCCTCGCTAGCTGAGGCCAAGCCTTGAGAGCATTGAATATCGCTCTCAGTTCCAGAATATTTATCGGTAGAAGAGATTCTTCCCGAGACCAAAGACCCTGAGCTTTCAGGGATCCCCAGACCGCGCCCCAGCCCATCAGACTGGCGTCGGTCGTGACGATGACACACTCCGGTCTGCGGAATGTCATCCCTTGTGACAGGTTGTCCAGGGACAGCCACCAACGGAGTGAGTCTCTGGTCCTCTGATTTACTTGTATCTTCGGAGACAAGTCTGTATAGTCCCCATTCCACTGACTGAGCATGCACAGTTGTAATGGTCTTAGATGAATGCGCGCAAAAGGAACTATGTCCATTGCCGCTACCATCAAACCGATCACTTCCATGCACTGCGCTATGGAAGGAAGAGGAACGGAATGAAGTATCCGACAAGAGTCTAGAAGTTTTGTTTTTCTGGCCTCTGTCAGAAAAATCCTCATTTCTAAGGAGTCTATTATTGTTCCCAAGAAGGGAACCCTTGTTGACGGAGATAGAGAACTCTTTTCCACGTTCACTTTCCATCCGTGAGATCTGAGAAAGGCCAGGACAATGTCCGTGTGAGCCTTTGCTTGAGGAAGGGACGACGCTTGAATCAGAATGTCGTCCAAGTAAGGTACTACAGCAATGCCCCTTGGTCTTAGCACAGCTAGAAGGGACCCTAGTACCTTTGTGAAAATCCTTGGAGCAGTGGCTAATCCGAAAGGAAGCGCCACGAACTGGTAATGCTTGTCCAGGAATGCGAACCTTAGGAACCGATGATGTTCCTTGTGGATAGGAATATGTAGATACGCATCCTTTAAATCCACTGTGGTCATGAATTGACCTTCCTGGATGGAAGGAAGAATAGTTCGAATGGTTTCCATCTTGAACGATGGAACCTTGAGAAACTTGTTTAAGATCTTGAGATCTAATATTGGTCTGAACGTTCCCTCTTTTTTGGGAACTATGAACAGATTGGAGTAGAACCCCATCCCTTGTTCTCTTAATGGAACAGGATGAATCACTCCCATTTTTAACAGGTCTTCTACACAATGTAAGAATGCCTGTCTTTTTATGTGGTCTGAAGACAACTGAGACCTGTGGAACCTCCCCCTTGGGGGAAGCCCCTTGAATTCCAGAAGATAACCTTGGGAGACTATTTCTAGCGCCCAAGGATCCAGAACATCTCTTGCCCAAGCCTGAGCGAAGAGAGAGAGTCTGCCCCCCACCAGATCCGGTCCCGGATCGGGGGCCAACATTTCATGCTGTCTTGGTAGCAGTGGCAGGTTTCTTGGCCTGCTTTCCCTTGTTCCAGCCTTGCATTGGTCTCCAAGCTGGCTTGGCTTGAGAAGTATTACCCTCTTGCTTAGAGGACGTAGCACTTTGGGCTGGTCCATTTCTACGAAAGGGACGAAAATTAGGTTTATTTTTTGCCTTAAAAGGCAGATCCTGAGGAAGGGCGTGGCCCTTACCCCCAGTGATATCAGAGATAATCTCTTTCAAGTCAGGGCCAAACAGCGTTTTCCCCTTGAAAGGAATGTTAAGTAGCTTGTTCTTGGAAGACGCATCAGCTGACCAAGATTTCAACCAAAGCGCTCTGCGCGCCACAATAGCAAACCCAGAATTCTTAGCCGCTAACCTAGCCAATTGCAAAGTGGCGTCTAGGGTGAAAGAATTAGCCAATTTGAGAGCATTGATTCTGTCCATAATCTCCTCATAAGGAGGAGAATCACTATCGACAGCCTTTATCAGCTCATCGAACCAGAAACATGCGGCTGTAGCTACAGGGACAATGCATGAAATTGGTTGTAGAAGGTAACCCTGCTGAACAAACATCTTTAAGTAAACCTTCTAATTTTTTATCCATAGGATCTTTGAAAGCACAACTATCCTCTATGGGTATAGTGGTGCGTTTGTTTAAAGTGGAAACCGCTCCCTCGACCTTGGGGACTGTCTGCCATAAGTCCTTTCTGGGGTCGACCATAGGAAACAATTTTTTAAATATGGGGGGAGGGACGAAAGGAATACCGGGCCTTTCCCATTCTTTATTAACAATGTCCGCCACCCGCTTGGGTATAGGAAAAGCTTCTGGGAGCCCCGGGACCTCTAGGAACTTGTCCATTTTACATAGTTTCTCTGGGATGACCAACTTGTCACAATCATCCAGAGTGGATAATACCTCCTTAAGCAGAATGCGGAGATGTTCCAACTTAAATTTAAACGTAATCACATCAGGTTCAGCTTGTTGAGAAATGTTCCCAGAATCAGTAATTTCTCCCTCAGACAAAACCTCCCTGGCCCCATCAGACTGGGTTAGGGGCCCTTCAGAACCATTATTATCAGCGTCGTCATGCTCTTCAGTATCTAAAACAGAGCAGTCGCGCTTACGCTGATAAGTGTTCATTTTGGCTAAAATGTTTTTGACAGAATTATCCATTACAGCCGTTAATTGTTGCATAGTAAGGAGTATTGGCGCGCTAGATGTACTAGGGGCCTCCTGAGTGGGCAAGACTCGTGTAGACGAAGGAGGGAATGATGCAGTACCATGCTTACTCCCCTCACTTGAGGAATCATCTTGGGCATCATTGTCATTGTCACATAAATCACATTTATTTAAATGAATGGGAATTCTGGCTTCCCCACATTCAGAACACAGTCTATCTGGTAGTTCAGACATGTTAAACAGGCATAAACTTGATAACAAAGTACAAAAAACGTTTTAAAATAAAACCGTTACTGTCACTTTAAATTTTAAACTGAACACACTTTATTACTGCAATTGCGAAAAAACATGAAGGAATTGTTCAAAATTCACCAAATTTTCACCAGTGTGTCTTAAAGCCTTAAAAGTATTGCACACCAAATTTGGAAGCTTTAACCCCTTTACAGTCCCTGGTATCTGCTTTGCTGAGACCCAACCAAGCCCAAAGGGGAATACAATACCAAATGACGCCTTCAGAAAGTCTTTTCTAAGTATCAGAGCTCCTCTCACATGCGACTGCATGTCATGCCTCTCAAAAACAAGTGCGCAACACCGGCGCGAAAATGAGGCTCTGCCTATGATTTGGGAAAGCCCCTAAAGAATAAGGTGTCTAAAACAGTGCCTGCCGATATTATTATATCAAAATACCCAGAATAAATGATTCCTCAAGGCTAAATATGTGTTAATAATGAATCGATTTAGCCCAGAAAAAGTCTACAGTCTTAATAAGCCCTTGTGAAGCCCTTATTTACGATCTTAATAAACATGGCTTACCGGATCCCATAGGGAAAATGACAGCTTCCAGCATTACATCGTCTTGTTAGAATGTGTCATACCTCAAGCAGCAAGAGACTGCTCACTGTTCCCCCAACTGAAGTTAATTGCTCTCAACAGTCCTGTGTGGAACAGCCATGGATTTTAGTGACGGTTGCTAAAATCATTTTCCTCATGCAAACAGAAATCTTCATCTCTTTTCTGTTTCTGAGTAAATAGTACATACCAGCACTATTTCAAAATAACAAACTCTTGATTGAATAATAAAAACTACAGTTAAACACTAAAAACTCTAAGCCATCTCCGTGGAGATGTTGCCTGTACAACGGCAAAGAGAATGACTGGGGTAGGCGGAGCCTAGGAGGGATCATGTGACCAGCTTTGCTGGGCTCTTTGCCATTTCCTGTTGGGGAAGAGAATATCCCACAAGTAAGGATGACGCCGTGGACCGGACACACCTATGTTGGAGAAATGAGACTTAAATAATGTGGAGACAAAAGAGACGCCCATATTTTTTAGCGCCAAATAAGACGCCCACATTATTTGGCGCCTAAATGCTTTTGGCGCCAAAAATGACGCCACATCCGGAACGCCGACATTTTTGGCGCAAAAGAACGTCAAAAAATGACGCAACTTCCGGCGACACGTATGACGCCGGAAACGGAAAAGATTTTTTGCTCCAAAAAAGTCCGCGCCAAGAATGACGCAATAAAATGAAGCATTTTCAGCCCCCGCGAGCCTAATAGCCCACAGGGAAAAAGTCAAATTTTTAAGGTAAGAAAAAAATGATTGATTCAAATGCATTATCCCAAATATGAAACTGACTGTCTGAAAATAAGGAATGTTGAACATCCTGAGTCAAGGCATATAAATGTTTGAATACATATATTTAGAACTTTATAAAAAAGTGCCCAACCATAGCTTAGAGTGTCACAGAAAATAAGATTTACTTACCCCAGGACACTCATCTACATGTTTGTAGAAAGCCAAACCAGTACTGAAACGAGAATCAGCAGAGGTAATGGTATATAAGAGTATATCGTCGATCTGAAAAGGGAGGTAAGAGATGAATCTCTACGACCGATAACAGAGAACCTAGAAATAGACCCCGTAGAAGGAGATCATTGCATTCAAATAGGCAATACTCTCCTCACATCCCTCTGACATTCACTGCACGCTGAGAGGAAAACCGGGCTCCAACCTGCTGCAGAGCGCATAACGTAGAATCTAGCACAAACTTACTTCACCACCTCCATAGGAGGCAAAGTTTGTAAAACTGATTTGTGGGTGTGGTGAGGGGTGTATTTATAGGCATTTTAAGGTTTGGGAAACTTTGCCCCTCCTGGTAGGAATGTATATCCCATACGTCACTAGCTCATGGACTCTTGCTAATTACATGAAAGAAATCAGTTTCCCAAAGACCCATAAACAGATTAGCATAACTGAGTGAATGGCGCGAAAATGAGGCTCAGTCTATAACTAGGAAGGCCCCCTGACTGGAAAAGGTGTCTAACACAGTGCCTGCCGTTTAATAAACGTTCCCCAAGTTTATAAATGCGAATTGTCAGCATAAATATGAATAAAATGCCCAAATAAAGCAATCGATTTAGCCCATAAAAATGTCTACTAGTTTTTTAGCCCATATTAAGCCCTTTATTCTGTTTGTTTGACTAAGAAAATGGCTTACCGGTCCCCATGAGGGGAAATGACAGCCTTCCAGCATTACATGGTCTTTTTAGAAATATGTCTAGTCATACCTTAAGCAGAAAAGTCTGCTAACTGTTGCCCCCAACTGAAGTTACTTCATCTCAACAGTCCTATGTGGAAACAGCAATCGATTTTAGTTACTGTCTGCTAAAATCATCTTCCTCTCACAAACAGAAATCTTCATCCTTTTCTGTTTCAGAGTAAATAGTACATACCAGCACTATTTTAAAATAACAAACACTTGATAGAATAAAAACTACATTTAAACACCAAAAAACTCTTAACCATCTCCGTGGAGATGTTGCCTGTGCAACGGCAAAGAGAATGACTGGGGTAGGCGGAGCCTAGGAGGGACTATATGGCAACTTTGCTGGGACTCTTTGCCATTTCCTGTTGGGGGAAGAGATATCCCACAAGGATGACGCCGTGGACCGGACACACCAATGTTGGAGAAATAATGTTATATAATTCTGCACATTGTGCACATTATATTAGCCAAACTTTGTAAATCATAATATTCCCTTTTTATTTTGAAAAAATACCGCTGTTTTATAGACCAGCTCTCTGTACTCTGCTGAGCGGGTCTGTTTTTACTGAGCGCATCGGGCCAGCTGTATAGTCACAGCCCGGCCGCGCCATTAGACACAGTGCAGCTCGCTCCCGCTCTGTCTGACAGCAGAAAAAAAATTCAGCCACCTAAACTTTACCACCTCCTTGCAATGCAGGTAATGAGAATGACTGGGGGTTGTGGGAAGGGAGGTGATACTTTACAGCTTTGCTGTGGTGCTCTTTGCCTCCTCCGGCTGACCAGGAGTGATATTCCTAATAGTAATTACTGATGATCCGTGGACTCACCGTGTCATTAGAAAGTTCCTCATTGCAGTAGGTGATTCAGGAATTTAAGGGTAAGAGAAGCATCTCTTTCCACCTTTGCTTTTTAGTGATCTTTAGGTTAAACCAGAACTACAACCTACAGTACATATCTCCAGTAACAAATAGAACAAAAATATGACAGATATTTACATTCACAAAAAGATATTTTTAATCAGACCAGCATTGTCTAAACGACAAGTGGAAACAAAAACAGATCACAGCTTTTGTCAGAGTATGCTAGAAATTATAATGTACAAACACAGAAGCTTCAATTCAGGCAAAGAGCAATGGAACTAAAAATGTTCAAATATCAAACAATGAAAAAAATAAGCCAAAACGTTAAATTGAATATATGCATTATAAATGCAAACTGTGTGTGGGGAGGGGGGGGGTATTAAAAATTGGATTAACATTGTTTTGATAACATTTAATCATATTAAACGGTCACTGATGAACATAGGAAATATTTATGACTCCAATGGTTCAGCTGCTGCTTCTGCATCTACATCTTCAGTGTCTACACGCACATCCCCCTCTACGCCAGTGTCCATATCAGCAGTCACATCAGTTTCCTGACCCTCAAAGGGATTTTCACCCTAAGGGAGTGAAACAAAGGGTTAATGTACTTCTAGTGGTGTAAAGATACTCCAAGACTTGAAAATAAAGCTTGCAGCTACTTCCATTGTTTAAGAAATCTAAAAATAGGAGTGGAAACAAAATGACAGCCCCTTTAAATAAAGGTGGACACTGAATTTATACTATGATTGTGATTTGCAAATAGTGGGTGGAGTGCAGCCGATTAACCTTTTTTACTGCCATTTATTTTCCTTTGTGGATACCAAAGTAGGTAGACTCAGGAATGTTCTGCAGAGACCTAGTCAGTGATTGATATTTCTAGAGCTGCAACAACTAATCGTCATAATCTATAATGAAAATAGTTGTCAACGAATCTCAATCGATTAGTTGGTTTGCAATTAGTTGATCTGTGCACAACTCTAGCTGCTTCATAACACTGAGCTCCTGCACATGGTATTGTGTTTTATGGTTATGTCCTTAGCCTATAGGACGTCTACCAACATATACTTTTCACTTTTTCAGGACAGTATACGTTTACAACTACCCCTGGCTTATGTGCAAACCAGATATAACAGTCATAATTTGGATGGTTTATATTAAATCAGGTTATTTGGAACTATGCTTTGCATGATATAGTGCTGAGCTTGTTATTTACATCTAGATTGATGGAAGTTATTTAAATTAATGTGCACTATTATCTGTTTGCACAATAATTAGCAGATTGCTTGCTATTGCCGATTTTATGTACTGTATAAATAAATGTGTAAGGCTTTGTCCTGTTGATATAGTTAGGTTTGCCACCTCAGCCATGTTTTCCTGGACACTTATGAGTTACACATGACGCAGGGAGGAACATGTATTGTGTTTCTGGACAGCACTATTTAAATTCCTCCTTGCACACCCTGCAGCATGTGTATCTTATAAGTGTTCTGTATTTTAAGGGATGGGTGGCAACCCTATATATAGTCTAGTGCTTTTGGCTTGTTTTTTGTTTTTTTATATTTTTAATCAATTCTGAAAATATGTACCAGATTCAACCTTTATAAGTATATATCTTATTTTTAGAGCGGACTAGATATTTTCCCCTAACCTTATAAGCTGGTTATTTACCATTGTGTATAGATATTTTTTATGTTGGAATGAAGTCAAGGGTAACTTTATTGAGAGGCCCCTTGCCAAGATGGAAGTTCTACCTCTTTTCAAAGAGTTTTTTAGTTTTGTTTAATTATAAACCTGTGCTCTGCTGGTTAAAAATAGGACAAACAGTTGTGTTAATGTAAAGTTTTAGTCTGAAGTTTATATTTGTAACACTAAGTATGTGAATTCTATTTAAAATGTAGGAAACCATTGATTATTTTATCCGATTAATCGAAAAAATAATCGGCCGATTAATCGATTATGAAAATAATAGTTAGTTGCAGCCCTAGATATTTATCTTATCAAAGGCTCACCAAATGTGTTTAGCTAGGTCCCAGTAATGTATTGCTGAGGCCAAGCCAACTTTTCAACAAAGGATACAAAGTGATGGAAGCAAATTGTAAAGTTGCTGCATGTTTTGTTTGAATCATGAAAGTTTCACTTTAAAAAAAAAAAAATACCACATCAGGATAAAAACCAAGCAAGATAGATTAGACCATTAATACATTAGAATTTAACAAACAAATAAAAATGCAATAGCTTAATCAAAATTTTAAAATGTGAGAAATCTGCTTGTTTAAAAATCAACTTGCTGCCCCCATCTGTATTACGTGACAGCCATTAGCCAATCAGACATGTAGGAGTTGGAACCTCAGGAAGTGAGCAGGTAAAGAGATTATACATCAAAATGTGTACAAATTTAAGTCTTAAAAAAGCGCGCTCTAAATAAATGCAAGTTTAACCCCTAATGAGCACAATGTACCATGAACATCACCGGCCGTTGAGGTTTTTTTTTTTTAAGGGGTTATTTTGAGCTTTAGTGTCCCTATGAAAGGCAGGTAAAACATGAATGTACAAACTGTTTCCTAAACCCAGTCTTCAGGAGCCTTACTCAGGCCAGATATTCATTATCTTAACTAGAGCACAGGTGAAACCATCAACTCAATCAGCTAATGTCACTTGCGCTCTAGTTAAGATAAATTAATATCTGGGCTCAGTAAGGCTCCTGAGGACTGGGTTTTAGTAAAAATGTTTTAATGGTCACACCAACCAGCTAATTTTAACGACCTTGCTGAAATTTTAGCCAATATTAAAGGGACACAACAAAAATTGTGTGATTCAGAGAGCATGCATTTCTAAGTAACTTTCTAATTTATTCCTATTCATTTTTCTTCATTTTATTGCTATCTTTATTTGAAAGGCATCTAAGCTAAGGAGCCAGCCAATGCACTTATTTATTGGTGGGTGAATTTATCCACCAATCAGCAAGAACCACCCAGGCTCCTCACCAAAAATGGGCCAGCATCTAAACTTAAAGGGCCACTGTAAGTAAATATTTTCTATGCCTGTTACCAACTACCCCAAATACGCTTTTTATCAATAGCATTTCATTAACATCTACCGTATATCAGAAATCTTGTCTGCAAATTTAATTGTTTTCCAAACCCACTCAGTGGGTATCCTGTGCTCTGTACCAATCCGTTTACAATACCTAGATTTCAAAATGGCGCTTTAAACACAAAGTTATTGGTTTAAGTATTTTGAACATGCAGTGCTGAAAATAGTGGGCAGGATAACGTGACATCGGCGAATAAAAAGATATAACTTTTAGAACGTTATGAAACGGTTTGAGAAAATATAGGTCACTAGGTTTTAATTAATGTTTATTAACTTTAATATGTTTTTTAGCTTACAAATTATAACAGAAAGTAATCCCTTAAGATTCTTGCTTTTCAAATAGATACAGAGAAAGAAAAAAAATGAGTAAAGTAGAAAATATCATGCTCCCTGAAAAAGAAAATTTGTGTTCAGTGTCTCCCTTTAAGCTAAAATGAGCTAATATTTTTCAACTCTGTAAAAAAAAAAAAAGCTCAAATCATTTTATTTTTAAATTATGCATTTTAAGCTTTGGATAGCATAAAATAGGAAGTATTATACTGCTCCAACCTGGTTAGTTTATGCCATCCGACTAGCACCATTGTGTGGAGAACACTAAAATTTACTGACTCTAGAAATACTTTGGTGAAAAGAGGTTTAGGTTATGCAAGCATTTAATGACATCTATAGTCTCACTCAATTTTTGCCGACATGTCAATATTGAACCTGAAAGCAAGATCTCCTTACCTTCAAGAACATTTCATATCGTGCCTTCACACTTGGATTGCTCAAGATACTAGTAGCCGTCAAAATGCTTGATCGCTTTATTTGTTCCCTGTAGGTCTGTAAAAGAAAGTTTACATTTAGTTGTGTAGCTTCTTCATAGAATTTATTAAATTGCAATGATTAAAAAAAACGCTTCAGTCTAAGGGTCATAAATACAACCTTTCACATTTGTTCGAATGCAATTTAAAAATACAAGTTTAAAAACATAATTTATGCTTACCTGATAAATTCCTTTCTTCTGTTGTGTGATCAGTCCACGGGTCATCATTACTTCTGGGATATAACTCCTCCCCAACAGGAAATGCAAGAGGATTCACCCAGCAGAGCTGCATATAGCTCCTCCCCTCTACGTCAGTCCCAGTCATTCGACCAAGAATCAACGAGAAAGGAGTAACCAAGGGTGAAGTGGTGACTGGAGTATAATTTTAAAAAATATTTACCTGCCTTAAAAACAGGGCGGGCCGTGGACTGATCACACAACAGAAGAAAGGAATTTATCAGGTAAGCATAAATTGTTTTCTTCTGTTATGTGTGATCAGTCCACGGGTCATCATTACTTCTGGGATACCAATACCAAAGCAAAAGTACACGGATGACGGGAGGGATAGGCAGGCTCATTATACAGAAGGAACCACTGCCTGAAGAACCTTTCTCCCAAAAATAGCCTCCGAAGAAGCAAAAGTATCAAATTTGTAAAATTTGGAAAAAGTATGAAGCGAAGACCAAGTTGCAGCCTTGCAAATCTGTTCAACAGAGGCCTCATTCTTAAAGGCCCAAGTGGAAGCCACAGCTCTAGTGGAGTGGGCTGTAATTCTTTCAGGAGGCTGCTGTCCAGCAGTCTCATAAGCTAACCGTATTATGCTACGAAGCCAAAAAGAGAGAGAGGTAGCAGAAGCTCTTTGACCTCTCCTCTGTCCAGAATAAACGACAAACAGGGAAGAAGTTTGACGAAAATCTTTAGTTGCCTGCAAGTAGAACTTGAGGGCACGAACTACATCCAGATTGTGTAGAAGACGTTCCTTCTTTGAAGAAGGATTTGGACACAAGGATGGAACAACAATCTCTTGATTGATATTCCTGTTAGTAACTACCTTAGGTAAGAACCCAGGTTTAGTACGCAGAACTACCTTGTCTGAGTGAAAAATCAGATAAGGAGAATCACAATGTAATGCTGATAACTCAGAGACTCTTCGAGCCGAGGAAATAGCCATTAAAAACAGAACTTTCCAAGATAACAATTTTATATCAATGGAATGAAGGGGTTCAAACGGAACACCCTGTAAAACGTTAAGAACTAAGTTTAAACTCCATGGTGGAGCAACAGCTTTAAACACAGGCTTGATCCTAGCTAAAGCCTGACAAAAGGCCTGGACGTCTGGATTTTCTGACAGACGCCTGTGTAACAAGATGGACAGAGCTGAAATCTGTCCCTTTAATGAACTAGCCGATAAACCCTTTTCTAAGCCTTCTTGTAGAAAGGACAAGATCCTAGAGATCCTAACCTTACTCCAGGAGTAACGTTTGGATTCACACCAGTATAGGTATTTACGCCATATTTTATGGTAAATCTTTCTGGTAACAGGCTTCCTAGCCTGTATC
Organism: Bombina bombina; assembly: GCF_027579735.1. Taxonomy (NCBI): domain Eukaryota; kingdom Metazoa; phylum Chordata; class Amphibia; order Anura; family Bombinatoridae; genus Bombina; species Bombina bombina. The sequence goes on from NC_069508.1 coordinate 45,331,652, forward strand.
AGGGTATCAATAACCGACTCAGAAAAACCACGTCTTGATAAAATCAAGCGTTCAATTTCCAAGCAGTCAGCTTCAGAGAAGTTAGATTTTGATGTTCGAACGGACCCTGTATCAGAAGGTCCTGCCTTAGAGGTAGAGACCAAGGCGGACAGGATGACATGTCCACTAGATCTGCATACCAAGTCCTGCGTGGCCATGCAGGTGCTATTAGAATCACTGATGCTCTCTCCTGTTTGATTTTGGCAATCAATCGAGGAAGCAGCGGGAAGGGTGGAAACACATAAGCCATCCCGAAGTTCCAAGGTGCTGTCAAAGCATCTATCAGAACCGCTCCCGGATCCCTGGATCTGGACCCGTAGTGAGGAAGCTTGGCGTTCTGGCGAGACGCCATGAGATCTATCTGTGGTTTGCCCCAACGTCGAAGTATTTGGGCAAAGACCTCCGGATGAAGTTCCCACTCCCCCGGATGAAAAGTCTGGCGACTCAAGAAATCCGCCTCCCAGTTCTCCACTCCCGGGATGTGGATTGCTGACAGGTGGCAAGAGTGAGACTCTGCCCATCGAATTATCTTTGATACTTCCATCATTGCTAGGGAGCTCTTTGTCCCTCCCTGATGGTTGATGTAAGCTACAGTCGTGATATTGTCCGACTGAAACCTGATGAACCCCCGAGTTGTTAATTGGGGCCAAGCCAGAAGGGCATTGAGAACTGCTCTCAATTCCAGAATGTTTATTGGAAGGAGACTCTCCTCCTGATTCCATAATCCCTGAGCCTTCAGAGAATTCCAGACAGCGCCCCAACCTAGTAGGCTGGCGTCTGTTGTTACAATTGTCCAGTCTGGCCTGCTGAATGGCATCCCCCTGGACAGGTGTGGCCGATGAAGCCACCATAGAAGAGAATTTCTGGTCTCTTGATTCAGATTCAGAGTAGGGGACAAATCTGAGTAATCCCCATTCCACTGACTTAGCATGCATAATTGCAGCGGTCTGAGGTGTAGGCGTGCAAAAGGTACTATGCCCATTGCCGCTACCATTAAGCCGATCACCTCCATGCATTGAGCTACTGACGGGTGTTGAATGGAATGAAGGACACGGCATGCATCTTGAAGCTTTGTTAACCTGTCCTCTGTCAGGTAAATCTTCATTTCTACAGAATCTATAAGAGTCCCCAAGAATGGAACTCTTGTGAGAGGAAAAAGAGAACTCTTCTTTTCGTTCACTTTCCATCCATGCGACCTTAGAAATGCCAGAACTAACTCTGTATGAGACTTGGCAGTTTGAAAGCTTGAAGCTTGTATTAGAATGTCGTCTAGGTACGGAGCTACCGAAATCCCTCGCGGTCTTAGTACCGCCAGGAGGGCACCTAGAATCTTTGTGAAGATTCTTGGGGCCGTAGCCAATCCGAATGGAAGAGCTACAAACTGGTAGTGCCTGTCTAGGAAGGCAAACCGTAGATACCGGTGATGATCCTTGTGGATCGGTATGTGAAGGTAAGCATCTTTTAAATCCACTGTGGTCATGTACTGACCCTTTTGGATCATGGGCAAGATTGTCCGAATAGTTTCCATTTTGAACGATGGAACTCTTAGGAATTTGTTTAGAATCTTTAAATCTAAGATTGGTCTGAAAGTTCCCTCTTTTTTGGGAACCACAAACAGGTTTGAGTAGAACCCTTGTCCTTGTTCCGACCGCGGAACCGGATGGATCACTCCCATTAATAACAGATCTTGTACACAGCGTAGAAACGCTTCTTTCTTTATCTGGTTTGTTGACAATCTTGACAGATGAAATCTCCCTCTTGGGGGAGATAATTTGAAGTCTAGAAGGTATCCCTGAGATATGATCTCTAGCGCCCAGGGATCCTGAACATCTCTTGCCCAGGCCTGGGCGAAGAGAGAAAGTCTGCCCCCCACTAGATCCGGTCCCGGATCGGGGGCTCTCGGTTCATGCTGTCTTTGGGGCAGCAGCAGGTTTCCTGGCCTGTTTGCCCTTGTTCCAGGACTGGTTGGGCTTCCAGCCTTGCCTGTAACGAGCAACAGCTCCTTCCTGTTTTGGTGCAGTGGAGGTTGATGCTGCTCCTGTTTTGAAATTCCGAAAGGGACGAAAATTAGACTGTCTAGCCTTAGCTTTGTCTTGAGGTAGGGCGTGGCCCTTACCTCCTGTAATGTCAGCGATAATTTCTTTCAAACCGGGCCCAAATAAGGACTGCCCCTTGAAAGGTATATTAAGTAATTTGGACTTAGAAGTAACATCAGCTGACCAGGATTTTAGCCACAGTGCCCTACGTGCCTGTATGGCGAATCCTGAGTTCTTAGCCGTAAGTTTGGTTAAATGTACTACGGCTTCCGAAATGAATGAATTAGCTAGTTTAAGGACTCTAAGCCTGTCCATAATGTCGTCTAGCGTAGATGAACTAAGGTTCTCTTCCAGAGACTCAATCCAAAATGCTGCCGCAGCCGTAATCGGCGCGATACATGCAAGGGGTTGCAAAATAAAACCTTGTTGAACAAACATTTTCTTAAGGTAACCCTCTAATTTTTTATCCATTGGATCTGAAAAGGCACAGCTATCCTCCACCGGGATAGTGGTACGCTTAGCTAGAGTAGAAACTGCTCCCTCCACCTTAGGGACCGTTTGCCATAAGTCCCGAGTGGTGGCGTCTATTGGAAACATCTTTCTAAATATTGGAGGGGGTGAGAACGGCACACCGGGTCTATCCCACTCCTTAGTAACAATTTCAGTTAATCTCTTAGGTATAGGAAAAACGTCAGTACTCGCCGGTACCGCAAAGTATTTATCCAACCTACATAGTTTCTCTGGTATTGCAACGGTGTTACAATCATTGAGAGCTGCTAAGACCTCCCCTAGTAATACACGGAGGTTCTCCAATTTAAATTTAAAATTTGAAATATCTGAATCCAATCTGTTTGGATCAGAACCGTCACCCACAGAATGAAGCTCTCCGTCTTCATGCTCTGCAAGCTGTGACGCAGTATCAGACATGGCCCTAGTATTGTCAGCGCACTCTGTTCTCACCCCAGAGTGATCACGCTTGCCTCTTAGTTCTGGTAATTTAGACAAAACTTCAGTCATAACAGTAGCCATATCTTGTAATGTTATCTGTAATGGCCGCCCAGATGTACTAGGCGCCATAATATCACGCACCTCCCGGGCGGGAGATGCAGGTACTGCCGCGTGAGGCGAGTTAGTCGGCATAACTCTCCCCTCGCAGATTGGTGAAATTTGTTCACATTGTACAGATTGACTGGAAATTGTTGATGCGTAGCAAAGAGCGCCAAAAACGGCCCCTCCCTCTCACACACAGCAGTGAAGAGAAACGAAACTGTCACAATTCAAAACAAACTACTGCCAAGTGGAAAATAAAGCCCAAACATTTATTTACTCAGTACCTCAGCAATGTAAACGATTCTACATTCCAGCAAAAACGTTTAACATGATATAATACTTATTAAAAAGATTAGTGACCTTTAACAGAGTAGTTCCGGTGAAGTACCATTCCCAGAATACTGAAGTGTATACATACATGTCATTATAACGGTATAGCAGGATTTTCTCATCAATTCCATTCAGAAAATAAAAACTGCTACATACCTCAATGCAGATTCATCTGCCCCTGTCCCCTGATCTGAAGCTTTTACCTCCCTCAGATGGCCGAGAACAGCAATATGATCTTAACTACTCCGGTTAAAATCATAGTAAAAACTCTGGTAGATTCTTCCTCAAAGTCTGCCAGAGAAGTAATAACACGCTCCGGTGCTATTATAAAATAACAAACTTTTGATTGAAGTCATAAAAACTAAGTATAATCACCATAGTCCTCTCACACATCCTATCTAGTCGTTGGGTGCAAGAGAATGACTGGGACTGACGTAGAGGGGAGGAGCTATATGCAGCTCTGCTGGGTGAATCCTCTTGCATTTCCTGTTGGGGAGGAGTTATATCCCAGAAGTAATGATGACCCGTGGACTGATCACACATAACAGAAGAAATGGGCTTCTAATATCAATTTATCTTTGTTTTCTTGTTGTCCTTTGTTGAAATGCCGAAAAGGTAAAGAGATGGTAGCACTATTTCCTGTCACTTACTAATTTAGAAATGTGCATGCTACCCATCTCTGCAACAAAACATAAGCAAATTTGATAAAATTAAATTGTAAATTTTGGGATTCAGGTCCCTTTAATCAAATGCAAAGATAAGCACTGCTGTGATGGATATTAAAGTTCAGTTTACCTACAGGTTAGGAACAGTTATATGGTCTTACCGCTTTGTTCTTTAAATGTTGAGGAGATTTCAGATGCAACTGTACAGAAATGCGTAAACCAGGAACATAAATATTGCAGGCATTGCAATGCACCATCTCAACTCTGAGCATGTGATCCTCATTCGTAATACCTAAAAAGTAAAGAATGGGGACCAAAGATTATCCTGTGCTAAATATTTTAAAGTTTGTTCTTGCATATCAATACAAATGAGGGACTTGCCCAGCAGCCAGAGCAGCATAAAATACTGCAGTATAAATTGTGCATACACATCCATTTCAGACTCTTGCTTGCAAAAGGTTAAACTGCTGCTTTAATACACTAACTTTCTCCCATGTCCTTTCAAAACATATGGTTAGTATGCGACTCGTGCATTTGAGCACAGAAGCCTGCCAGTACTAGGTTTACATACCTTCCAACGCATCTTTTTCCACTTGGTTTGCAGAGCCACTCTGAGAAGAAGCTTTGCGAGCAGCCGTTTTCTTGAACTTATGTACAATACTTTCCTTTAAATAAAAAATAGTATGTTCTATGTTAGTCAGTTGCCTGTTAAACCATCTGATACACACCAAAGTTTGGGTTAAATATTGCTATGGATTGTTTGGCCATAACAGCACACTGAAAGAAAAATCCTACTTACATGAAGATAGTCAATAGCAGTCTGGTCAAACTTTGTTTGCTTCTGAATATGATTTAGCATTTCCTTGTGGTAATCACTATTTAAATGTTCTTCTGTGCCTTTCTCGTCAAAAGATCGAAATTTGCAAAACGAACATGTGAATGCCAACCTAAAGAGATTTTGAATTACAAACATGGTCTTGCACAAAAACACATATCAATATGCCAGAAGTTCCTTTGGAATATTATGTTTTAGTGATCCTAGGACAATTTAGGAATTTCCTTTACAAATCAAAGTATTAGTTAGAAATTCCAACAGTAAAAACATAATTTATGCTTACCTGATAAATTTATTTCTCTTGTAGTGTATCCAGTCCACGGATCATCCATTACTTATGGGATATTAACTCCTCCCCAACAGGAAGTGCAAGAGGATTCACCCAGCAGAGCTGCTATATAGCTCCTCCCCTAACTGCCATTACCAGTCATTCGACCGAAAACATGCAGAGAAAGGAAAACCATAGGGTGCAGTGGTGACTGTAGTTTAATGGAAAAATTACCTGCCTTAAAGTGACAGGGCGGGCCGTGGACTGGATACACTACAAGAGAAATAAATTTATCAGGTAAGCATAAATTATGTTTTCTCTTGTTAAGTGTATCCAGTCCACGGATCATCCATTACTTATGGGATACCAATACCAAAGCTAAAGTACACGGATGACGGGAGGGACAGGCAGGCTCTTTATACGGAAGGAACCACTGCCTGAAGAACCTTTCTCCCAAAAACAGCCTCCGAAGAAGCAAAAGTGTCAAATTTGTAAAATTTGGAAAAAGTATGAAGAGAAGACCAAGTTGCAGCCTTGCAAATCTGTTCAACAGAAGCCTCATTCTTAAAGGCCCAAGTGGAAGCCACAGCTCTAGTAGAATGTGCTGTAATTCTTTCAGGAGGCTGCTGTCCAGCAGTCTCATAGGCTAACCGTATTATGCTACGAAGCCAAAAGGAGAGAGAGGTAGCCGAAGCTTTTTGACCTCTCCTCTGACCAGAATAAACGACAAACAGGGAAGACGTTTGTCGAAAATCCTTAGTTGCCTGTAGATAAAATTTCAGGGCACGGACTACATCTAGATTGTGTAGCAGACGTTCCTTTTTCGAAGAAGGATTAGGACACAAAGATGGAACCACAATCTCTTGATTGATATTCCTGTTAGTGACCACCTTAGGTAGGAACCCAGGTTTAGTACGCAGAACTACCTTGTCTGAATGAAAAATCAGATAAGGAGAATCACAATGTAAGGCAGATAACTCAGAGACTCTTCGAGCCGAGGAAATCGCCATTAAAAACAGAACTTTCCAAGATAACAACTTGATATCAATGGAATGAAGGGGTTCAAACGAACCCCCTGTAAAACATTAAGAACTAAGTTCAAACTCCATGGTGGAGCAACAGTTTTAAACACAGGCTTGATCCTAGCTAAAGCCTGACAAAAAGCTTGAACGTCCGGAACTTCTGACAGACGTTTGTGTAAAAGAATGGACAGAGCTGAAATCTGTCCCTTTAAGGAACTAGCGGATAAACCCTTTTCTAAACCTTCTTGTAGAAAAGACAATATCCTCGGAATCCTAACCTTACTCCATGAGTAACTCTTGGATTCGCACCAATATAAGTATTTGCGCCATATCTTATGGTAAATCTTTCTGGTAACAGGCTTCCTAGCCTGTATTAAGGTATCAATAACTGACTCAGAAAAACCACGTTTTGATAAAATCAAGCGTTCAATTTCCAAGCAGTCAGCTTCAGAGAAATTAGATTTTGATGTTTGAAGGGACCCTGGATCAGAAGGTCCTGTTTCAGAGGTAGCGACCAAGGTGGACAGGATGACATGTCCACTAGATCTGCATACCAAGTCCTGCGTGGCCATGCAGGCGCTATTAGAATCACTGATGCTCTCTCCTGTTTGATTCTGGCAATCAATCGAGGAAGCATCGGGAAGGGTGGAAACACATAAGCCATCCCGAAGGTCCAAGGTGCTGTCAAAGCATCTATCAGAACCGCTCCCGGATCCCTGGATCTGGACCCGTAACGAGGAAGCTTGGCGTTCTGTCGAGATGCCATGAGATCTATCTCTGGTTTGCCCCAACGTCGAAGTATTTGGGCAAAGACCTCCGGATGAAGTTCCCACTCCCCCGGATGAAAAGTCTGACGACTTAAGAAATCCGCCTCCCAGTTCTCCACTCCCGGGATGTGGATTGCTGACAGGTGGCAAGAGTGAGACTCTGCCCAGCGAATTATCTTTGATACTTCCATCATTGCTAGGGAGCTTCTTGTCCCTCCCTGATGGTTGATGTAAGCTACAGTCGTGATGTTGTCCGACTGAAACCTGATGAACCCCCGAGTTGTTAACTGGGGCCAAGCCAGAAGGGCATTGAGAACTGCTCTCAATTCCAGAATGTTTATTGGTAGGAGACTCTCCTCCCGATTCCATTGTCCCTGAGCCTTCAGAGAATTCCAGACAGCGCCCCAACCTAGTAGGCTGGCGTCTGTTGTTACAATTGTCCAGTCCGGCCTGCTGAATGGCATCCCCCTGGACAGATGTGGCCGAGAAAGCCACCATAGAAGAGAATTTCTGGTCTCTTGATCCAGATTCAGAGTAGGGGACAAGTCTGAGTAATCCCCATTCCACTGACTTAGCATGCACAATTGCAGCGGTCTGAGATGTAGGCGTGCAAAGGGTACTATGTCCATTGCTGCTACCATTAAGCCGATCACCTCCATGCATTGAGCTACTGACGGGTGTTGAATGGAATGAAGGACACGGCATGCATTTTGAAGCTTTGTTAACCTGTCTTCTGTCAGGTAAATCTTCATTTCTACAGAATCTATAAGAGTCCCCAAGAAGGGAACTCTTGTGAGTGGAAAGAGAGAACTCTTCTTTTCGTTCACCTTCCATCCATGCGACCTTAGAAATGCCAGTACTAACTCTGTATGAGACTTGGCAGTTTGAAAGCTTGAAGCTTGTATCAGAATGTCGTCTAGGTACGGAGCTACCGCAATTCCTCGCGGTCTTAGTACCGCCAGAAGAGCACCCAGAACCTTTGTGAAGATTCTCGGAGCCGTAGCCAATCCGAATGGAAGAGCTACAAACTGGTAATGCCTGTCTAGAAAGGCAAACCTTAGATACCGGTAATGATCTTTATGAATCGGTATGTGAAGGTAAGAATCCTTTAAATCCACTGTGGTCATGTACTGACCCTTTTGGATCATGGGTAAAATTGTCCGAATAGTTTCCATTTTGAACGATGGAACTCTTAGGAATTTGTTTAGGATCTTTAAATCCAAGATTGGCCTGAAAGTTCCCTCTTTTTTGGGAACCACAAACAGATTTGAGTAAAACCCTTGTCCTTGTTCCGACCGCGGAACCGGATGGATCACTCCCATTAATAAAAGATCTTGTACGCAGCGTAGAAACGCCTCTTTCTTTATTTGGTTTGTTGACAACCTTGACAGATGAAATCTCCCTCTTGGGGGAGAGAATTTGAAGTCTAGAAGGTATCCCTGAGATATGATCTCTAACGCCCAGGGATCCTGGACATCTCTTGCCCAAGCCTGGGCGAAGAGAGAAAGTCTGCCCCCCACTAGATCCGTTCCCGGATCGGGGGCCCTCGATTCATGCTGTCTTAGGGGCAGCAGCAGGTTTCCTGGCCTGCTTGCCCTTGTTCCAGGACTGGTTAGGTCTCCAGCCTTGTCTGTAGCGAGCAACAGCTCCTTCCTGTTTTGGTGCAGAGGAAGTTGATGCTGCTCCTGCTTTGAAATTACGAAAGGAACGAAAATTAGACTGTCTAGCCTTAGGTTTGGCTCTGTCTTGAGGCAGGGCATGGCCTTTACCTCCTGTAATGTCAGCGATAATTTCTTTCAACCCGGGCCCGAATAAGGTCTGCCCTTTGAAAGGTATATTAAGCAATTTAGATTTAGAAGTAACGTCAGCTGACCAGGATTTTAGCCACAGTGCTCTGCGTGCCTGAATGGCGAATCCGGAATTCTTAGCCGTAAGTTTAGTTAAATGTACTACGGCATCTGAAATAAATGAGTTAGCTAACTTAAGGGCTTTAAGCTTGTGTGTAATCTCATCTAATGGAGCTGATTCAAGTGTCTCTTCCAGAGACTCAAACCAAAATGCTGCTGCAGCCGTGACAGGCGCAATGCATGCAAGAGGTTGCAATATAAAACCTTGTTGAACAAACATTTTCTTAAGGTAACCCTCTAACTTTTTATCCATTGGAACTGAAAAGGCACAGCTATCCTCCACCGGGATAGTGGTACGCTTAGCTAAAGTAGAAACTGCTCCCTCCACCTTAGGGACCGTTTGCCATAAGTCCCGTGTGGTGGCGTCTATTGGAAACATCTTTCTAAATATCGGAGGGGGTGAGAACGGCACACCGGGTCTATCCCACTCATTAGTAACAATTTCAGTAAGTCTCTTAGGTATAGGAAAAACGTCAGTACTCGCCGGTACCGCAAAATATTTATCCAACCTACACATTTTCTCTGGTATTGCAACTGTGTTACAATCATTCAGAGCCGCTAACACCTCCCCTAGTAATACACAGAGGTTTTCCAGCTTAAATTTAAAATTTGAAATATCTGAATCCAGTTTGTTTGGATCAGAACCGTCACCCGCAGAATGAAGCTCTCCGTCCTCATGTTCTGCAAATTGTGACGCAGTGACTGACATGGCCCTAATATTATCAGCGCACTCTGTTCTCACCCCAGAGTGATCACGCTTACCTCTTAGTTCTGGTAATTTAGCCAAAACTTCAGTCATAACAGTAGCCATATCCTGTAATGTGATTTGTAATGGCCGCCCAGATGTACTCGGCGCTACAATATCACGCACCTCCCGAGCAGGAGATGCAGGTACTGACACGTGAGGCGAGTTAGTCGGCATAACTCTCCCCTCGTTGTTTGGTGAAATATGTTCAATTTGTACAGATTGACTTTTATTTAAAGTAGCATCAATACAGTTAGTACATAAATTTCTATTGGGCTCCACTTTGGCTTTAGCACATATAGCACAGATATCTTCCTCTGAATCAGACATGTTTAACACACTAGCAAATAAACTAGCAACTTGGAAATACTTTTCAAGTAATTTACTATAATATGAAAACGTACTGTGCCTATAAGAAGCACAGAAAAAGTTATGACAGTTGAAAATTAATAAACTGAAAAGTTATAGCATCAAATCTTTGTAAAAAACACAATTTTAGCAAAGGATTGCTCCCATTAGCAAAGGATAACTAACCCTGATAGCAGAAAAAAAATACAGAAATAAACGTTTTTTTATCAGAGTCAACTACAATCTCACAGCTCTGCTGTGAGTGATTACCTCCCTCAAAACAAGTTTTGAAGACCCCTGAGTTCTGTAGAGATGAACCGGATCATGCAGGGAAGACAATAAACTTCTGACTGAATTTTTTGATGCGTAGCAAAAGCGCCAAAAATGGCCCCTCCCCCTCACACATAACAGTGAGAGAGATCAGTAAACTGTCATAAATTAAATAAAACGACTGCCAAGTGGAAAAAAATAGTGCCCAAAACATTTTTTCACCCAGTACCTCAGAAAATTAAACGATTTTACATGCCAGCAAAAAACGTTTAACATTAATAAATTGAGTTATTAAAAAGCCTGTTGCTAGTCCCTGCAAATTAGGCTAAAGTTTTATGCATACAGTATAATTCCAGTGAAGTGCCATTCCCCAGAATACTGAAGTGTAAAATATACATACATGACAGCCTGATACCAGTTGCTGCTACTGCATTTAAGGCTGAGTTTACATTATATCGGTATGGCAGAATTTTCTCATCAATTCCATTGTCAGAAAATAATAAGCTGCTACATACCTCTTTGCAGATTAATCTGCCCGCTGTCCCCTGATCTGAAGTTTACCTCTCCTCAGATGGCCGAGAAACAGCAATATGATCTTAACTACTCCGGCTAAAATCATAGAAAAACTCAGGTAGATTCTTCTTCAAATTCTACCAGAGAAGGAATAACACACTCCGGTGCTATTATAAAATAACAAACTTTTGATTGAAGGTATGAAACTAAGTATAATCACCACAGTCCTCTCACACATCCTATCTATTCGTTGGGTGCAAGAGAATGACTGGTAATGGCAGTTAGGGGAGGAGCTATATAGCAGCTCTGCTGGGTGAATCCTCTTGCACTTCCTGTTGGGGAGGAGTTAATATCCCATAAGTAATGGATGATCCGTGGACTGGATACACTTAACAAGAGAAATAAAGATATCTGTACAACAGATGAGCAATATTTTACTACTTGGATAGAAAGTCTCACTAACCGATTAGTCCCAATTGAGGTTAAACACAAATACATTGAGTTCTGTTTATGAAAGAAAAAACAGAATTTATGTTTACCTGATAAATTTCTTTCTCCAACGGTGTGTCCGGTCCACGGCGTCATCCTTACTTGTGGGATATTCTCTTCCCCAACAGGAAATGGCAAAGAGCCCAGCAAAGCTGGTCACATGATCCCTCCTAGGCTCCGCCTACCCCAGTCATTCGACCGACGTTAAGGAGGAATATTTGCATAGGAGAAACCATATGGTACCGTGGTGACTGTAGTTAAAGAAAATAAATTATCAGACCTGATTAAAAAAACCAGGGCGGGCCGTGGACCGGACACACCGTTGGAGAAAGAAATTTATCAGGTAAACATAAATTCTGTTTTCTCCAACATAGGTGTGTCCGGTCCACGGCGTCATCCTTACTTGTGGGAACCAATACCAAAGCTTTAGGACACGGATGAAGGGAGGGAGCAAATCAGGTCACCTAAATGGAAGGCACCACGGCTTGCAAAACCTTTCTCCCAAAAATAGCCTCAGAAGAAGCAAAAGTTAAACACTAAAAAACTCTAAGCCATCTCCGTGGAGATGTTGCCTGTACAACGGCAAAGAGAATGACTGGGGTAGGCGGAGCCTAGGAGGGATCATGTGACCAGCTTTGCTGGGCTCTTTGCCATTTCCTGTTGGGGAAGAGAATATCCCACAAGTAAGGATGACGCCGTGGACCGGACACACCTATGTTGGAGAAAGCTATCCAAAGCACCTTACATTTTTTGGCAAAATTTGTTGAACAAAATTGTTAAATCAACTTGTTTAATCGTGTTAGTGGATTATAGCTTAATATTGGTTTAAAGTGATGGTAAATCCTAGAGATTCCTAAATCTAGGATTTACCATCACTAAAAATAAAGGCCACCTTCATTCATCAGTTTAAAAATCTGGGCCCGGATTTCCACAACAAAGTGTGTTGCAATTTCACAAATAACCAAATGCTGCTGGCTGCCACCATATTCAGCATAAGTTTGCCTCTGGATACTGAATTCACATGCCTAATAAACCTACCAGTTAAGTAACAAGTACCAATAAGTAACAAATCCGTTGGCAATTTGACCCACTATATTTCAATTATATAAACCTAATATAGTTCAATGTTAATATTCAAGTACACTGCAAGCAACTAGCAAAAAAACAATCCTTTTAAGTCATAAGAATAAGGCATTCTTACCAGTATCCATCTCCATATTTCTCAATTAACTTCTCCCTCCTGCGCTTCTGCTGCTCTTTCCGTGCTTCATTGCGGCGTTCTTCCTCGGCAGCATCTTTCACTAGATCATAAAAATAAGTATTGATATACTAAAGTAAAGCTCTCATTTGAAAATAAACTGGGCTCGGCAAACCCAGGGAGCCACTGGCTCCTAGAATTTTACCTCTGCCTCCTAACTTATCCTCCACACATCTATATACAAATTCCGCTGTCTCCTAAAAGTATGCCTGGCCCCTATATTTTGCCAGCTACTTCAACAACAAAATAGACTCCAGAACTGAAATCAGCTAACATACTACCGGTCTCCCACCCCAACAAAAGCTCACAATCATCCAAAACCTACAGCCATAAATTTAGCTCTTTTGCCCCTGTTGAGGATTAAGTTTCTGCCCTTATACTATCCTCACCTCACTACCTGTCCCCTTGACCCCATTCCCTCACTACTTACATCCCTCTCTCCATGAGTAGCCCTTGGATTTGCACCAATAAAGATATTTACGCCATATCTTATGGTCAATCTTCCTGGTAAGAGGCATACATGCCTGAATCAAGGTATCAATGACTGAATCAGAGAACCCTCGCTTAGATAAAATCAAGCGTTCAATCGCCAAGCAGTCAGTTGTAGAGAAATTAGATATGGATGATGGAAGGGTCCCTGAATAAGAAGGTCTGAGAATCAACGTGGCAAAGACCTCCGGATGGAGTTCCCATTCACCCGGATGAAACTACTGTCTGCTCAAAAAAAATCCACTTCAAAATTGTCCACTCCTGGGTTGTAGATTGCGGACAGATAAGAGTGAGCCTCTGCCGACCAAATTATCTTGGATACTTCTGTCATCGCTAAGGAACTCCTTGTTCCTCCCTGATGATTGATGTAAGCCAGTCGTGATATTGTCAGACTGAAAATGGATGAATTTGGCCGAAGCCAACTGAAGCCAACCCTGAAGCGCATTGAATATTGCTCTCAATTCCAGAATATGGATTGGAAGTAGAGACTCCGACCGAGTCCACACAACCAAAGCCTTCAGGGAAGGCCAGACTGCACCCCAACCTAGTAGACTGGCGTCCGTTGAAGCATGTCCCTTGGGACAGATGAACCGGCGACCACCAAAGAGTCTCTTGTCTCCTTATTCAGATCTATCAGAGGAGACAAATTTGCATAATCTCCATTCCACTGTGAGCATGCTCAGATGTAGAGGTCTGAGATGAAAACGAGCAAACAAAATGTCCATTGCCGCCACCATCAATCCAATTATCTTGGAGGCACTGATGGCTGAGGATTGGACTGAAGGGCTCGGCATGCATTCAGAATCTTTAACTTTCTGACTTCAGTCAAGAAAATTTTCATGGATATAGAATATATTTCTAGGAAAGGAACCCTTGTCTGTGGAACTAGTGAACTCTTTTCTAGATTAACCTTCCACCCTGCGAGTCCTTAAAATCTCATACAGACATGGTTCTGTCCTGTCAGTTGATAGATGCCTGGATCAGAATATCGTCCAGATAAGGCGCCACTGCAATGCCCTGCGGTCTGTGAACCGCCAGCAGAGACCCTAGAACCTTTGTGAAGATCCTGGGAGCTGTGGCCAGCCCGAAAGGAAGAGCCACGAACTGAAAATGATTGTCCAGGAAGGCAAACCATAGAAACTGGTGATGATCTTTGTGGATAGGAATGTGAAGATATGCATCCTTTAAGTCCACGGTAGTCATATTGACCCTCCTGGATCAATGGAAGAATTGCCTGAATAGTCTCCATCTTGAAGGATGGAACTCTGAGAAGCTTGTTTAGACTCTTGAGATCTAAAATGGGACAGAACGTTCCCTCCTTTTTGGGAACCACGAAAAGATTTGAGTAAAACCCCTGCCCCTGTATTGGAACGGGACAAATTACTCCCATAGTGGAGAGGTCTTTTACGCAACGTAAGAACGCCTCTTTATCTGGTCTACAGAATTGTGAAAGAAGAAAACTCCCCCCTTGGGAGGGAATTTTTTAACTCCAGTTGATACCCTCCCTTGGGACACGATTTCCAGTGTCCAGGGATACTGATCATCTTATCCAAGCCTGGATAAAGAGAAAAAGTCTACCCCCTACTAGATCTGGTCCCGGATCGGGGGCCGCCCCTTCATGCTGTTTTGGGAGCAGCAGCGGGCTTCTTGGGTTGTTTACCCTTGTTCCAAGCCGGGTTAGGTCTCCAGGTGGACTTGGCTTGTGCAAAATTCCCTTCCTGTTTAGCGGAAGAGGGGACTCCCTTAAAATTTTGAAAGGAACGAAAATTATTCTGTTTACCCCTTTGTTTAGCTGCTTTATCCTGAGGTAGGAGATGACCCTTATCTCCTTTAATGTCAGAAATGATTTCTTTCAAGTCAGGCCCGAACAGGGTCTTTCCTTTGAAAGGAATAGCCAAAAGCTTTGATTTAGAGAACACATCCGCAGACCAAGATTTTAACCATAAAGCTCTAGGCGCTAAAATGGCAAATGCAGCATTCTTAGCAGCCATCTTGGCGATCTGAAAGGCGGCATCCGTAATAAAAGAATTAGCCAGCTTAAGGGCCTTAATTCTATCTAGGATTTCCTCTAAAGGAGTCTGTCAAAAGACTCTAAGGCATCAAACCAAAAGGCAGCCGCAGTTGTAACTGGTACAATACAAGCCTTTGGTTGCAATAGAAAACTTTAATGAATAAATAGCTTTTATAGAAGACCCTCCAACTTTTTATCCATAGGATCTTGAAAGCACAACTGTCCTCAATAGGAATAGTTGTACACTTGGCTAGGGTAGATATAGCTCCCTCCACCCTAGGGACTGTTTGCCAAGAATTCCAAACAGTGTCAGCTATAGGATACATTTTCCTAAAATTAGGCAAAGGTGAGAACAGGATACCCAGTCTTTCCCATTCCCGCGTAACAATTTCCGAAATTCTTAGGAACCTCTAAGTATTTGTCCATCTTACACAATTTCTCTGGTGGTACCACAATAGTCATCCAGAGTCGCTAAAACCTCCCGAAGTAACAGGCGGAGGTATTCAAGCTTAAACCTGAAGGACATGATGTCCGAGGGGGAACTTTCTGACTCTGGAGTATTACCTCAGACAGAAGCTCCCTACCCCCCAAATCAGAACCCTGGGAGGGCACATCGGAGAGAAAGCATCAAAGCATCAGAAGTTGCAGGAATCAAAGGGGCTTCTGTCCTGCCACGTTTGCCCTGTAACACTGGGAACTTGGATAAAACTTCTTTAAGAGTGGATGACATAACTGCAGCCATATCCTGCAGAATCAAAGTGGACGCAGATTAAGAACATGGTGTCACTTGAGTGGGCGTTAAGGACTTTGACACTTGGGGAGAAAGAGTTGGCATACCCCAAGTCTCAGTCTGAGAAACATCCTGATTAAAGAAAATCTGCTCTACATTGTAATGCCCTCAGTGCATGATGGGCAAAAAGTTAGCGGGGGTTCGACATTGGCATTTAAACACATGGAACAAGTACTGGCATTTACATCATCAATTGTTAAAGCAAAAAGTTATTATCCAATACACTTTGTATAGAAAAAAGTTTGTAATATGAAACCGTCTTTAAGAAAAAAAAATTTTTTGTCTAGTACACCGTTATAAGATTTTAATATTTGCAGCTTTGGAGACAAAAAAAAAAAAAAAAAAAACAGTTTTAGAAAGTATCCCTGAAGCAGTCAACTAATTTGGGGCAGTAATTTACACTTTTAAAAATAGCACCTCGCCACAGCGCCTACCTGCTCCCTATGACCCGACAAACAAGCCGTCTAAAAGCAGAGTGTCTATACCGCCGGTTCTACCCACACGGTAGAGACAGACACCGGAGTCACTTACTCCTCCGAATGCCAGAAAAGCACTGCGTGGCTTGTCTCAGCGCACAAACGAGTGCCCCGCCCATCGTGGGCATAACCAATGAAACTCCCAGGCGGCTCTGTATATATAAAAAATGGAGTCGCCGGGACAAATGCGATCTACAACACATTTAATAAAAGTGATCCGCAACACATGTATAACACTGGCAGCCAGTCCCCCAGTAACACCCGGTCTGATAAACGACTCTGGAGTAAACCGGAATTAAATAGTGAAAATCCCCAGCGTCAGCCCAATCCTGAAGGGGTTAATCTTGTTAAACATCCCAATGTACCTCATGCAGCCCCATAAACAGGCCCAATATTTAAGTTAGCCCTCTAGAACCGTGTAGTAAAGCACAAATATAGGTGAAGATGTGCAGTTTACTGAGGAAAATGACAGTCTGTTCTGAGGTACGAGGTGTCACAGAAAGTAATAGACTGCACATACCTCCATGCTGAGTAACAGCAGGACTTGTCCCACACTGCTAGAGGTCCTCCTCCAGGAATCTGTGGGAACAAAACTGGGTCTTAGATCAAATTTGCTAAAACCATATTCAGCAGGGCAGCAGTGTCTGGGAGTCAAAGAAACGATCATATTTGAATCTGTACAGCTCCCCTTGAGTAAAATAGTACACACCGGTAGCATTTAAGATAAATGCTTTAGGAACACCTCACTTTACCTCTTCCTATCACTAACACAGGCAAAGAGAATGACTGGAGTGGGAGGAGCTATATATACACAGCTCTGCTGTGGTGCTCTTTGCCTCCTCCTGCTGACCAGGAGGCGTAATCCCATAAGGACGAAATCCGTGGACTCGCCATATCTAAATTTAGATCTGCCCAGCAGCAGGACAGCTCACTTGGTATGAGAGAAAGGGCATCCTCCCCCACATGGATCTGTGGGGGGGGGGGGGGGAAATAGGAAAGACTGAATAATCCTTCCCAGGCTTTCAAGATAGGGCAACAACTGTTTGGGAGGCACAGTGAGGATTATACCCCACAAGTTCCCAATTGCTTAAAAGCCACCACTGCTTTACTGAAGAGACTGACGTGGACTACAGCTAAACTCCAGGAAAGATCAGAGCAAACCTGCTCTGCTTTAAAATAAAATCTTGAAGAAATTTCTTTCAGACACCTAAACTTTACCACCTCCTTGCAACGTAGGCAAAGAGAATGACTGGGGTTTTAGGGAAGGGAGGTGATACTTAGCTTTGCTGTGGTGCTCTTGGGCTTCTGCTGGCCAGGAGTGATATTCCCAACAGTAATTGATGATTATCCATGGATTTAACATGTCTTAAAGAAATTTGCCAGGCAGAAGATTAGCCAGGCACACTTGCCAAACTACTAAACTTATCTTGGGTCAGTATTGTGGTTTGCTCTTAAAGTGAAGGTAAACTGATCAGTGAAACACTTTAGGCACTAAAAAGCAATTTTAAATTAATGTGTTCCATATTTGCCTAACACTGCATGGTGAGGCTGTAGAATCCATATTCTTTAGACTGCCACTGCATACAGGACACTAAGATTATTAGCAGATGATTCATTTTGAATCCAGATACTTTAATTTACCATGGTTTCATATATGCCGTTGTGAGAAAATGGATGCTACAGTGACTGAATTGAGATATTCCAGTTTGGCAACCAGACTCAGAAAGCTCAATTATGGTCCTAAATTGGTTAACCAGATAAAGTTAAACTTAATTAAGCAATAGGTAGCAAGCATGAAATCCCAGGCTGTATGAAATGCTTGACACCATGTTCGGGAAGCCCTCTAAACGTAAAAATGTAATATTGAGTTGTTGTTGGCTGACCGATTTCACAGCAAAACACAAATATGATTTAGTCATTACTACATTTTATGCCACTATTCCAACCCCAAAACTTAATAGATAAATATGGGAAGGTCATAAAATGCAAGTTATAAATATAATTAGTAAAATTATTTTAGTTCTAAAATGTTATACTATAAAATGCAAGAAAGTATTTCATTACCTTGTGGAGAATTTTTTTTGGTCGTTTGTGTCGGTCCAGATTTTACCACCTTTTGTTTCTTTACAGGATTTCCAGCAGGCTTGGAAGGCTGCACGTTCTTCCTCTTGGCACCTCTTGCCGCTCCAGATTTCATAGCATATCCTCCCCTTTGCTTTAATTAGAGCAAAATATGTTATAAAGGTGATATGGCTTTCTTTTATCTAATCCCTAAATAAACCAATATTTGGAAAAAGAAAAATGTCAATATGACACTTCAACAAATCTTGCTGAACTTGTGTGAAATACTATTAAAGTGAAAGTAAATCCTAGCGTTTCACAATGTTTTGGCTAAGAGGTGACATTTTCATCTCAGCTTTTTTAGCCGTGGGCTGCTGTAGGAGCAAAGAGCGGCAATCGATTGAATCAAACAAAGTAGCTTTCTACATGAAGTATCTTATACTTCATGAATGAAAGTCCCCATTGTTTCAATAGTAAATCCTAGTGTTTATAAATTGCTAGGATTTACTTTCACTTTAAGAAATGAGATTTTAGCTTGATGCCAATATGGACCAGTAATAAAGGCACTTTGCCTTCTACAGGGACTCTAGCCTCATGCTACAGTTTAATGTACCAGGGCACCGTCACATCTGGTAGATTCTAAATTACACTCACCGGTCAAGATAATGACCCTCTATTATTTCATCAGTACAGAATAAAAGCTTACAGGAGAATTTACTCTTACCTATTAAAGGATCATAAAGTGACAATACAAAAGCAAATATCAAATGATTACTTTTCCTAACAAATTTCAGTTAGTTAAATTATCCTTTACCTAAGTTATGTAGCAGAAATCGGTCAACCACAAAATGCATATAGACCAAATTATCACATGATTAGGAGCTGGTGAATCAGAAAGTATGCATATAAAAAGTGAACCTTTTGATAATTGGAAAGTAGTTTTAGCTGCATGCTCTACCTAAAGTTTAATTTTGAATAGTGTTCATTTAAGTGGGGACAATAAAAATTGTTTCTACTTAGCAAACACAAAGTTAATAAAAAATAATTTATGCTTACCTGATAAATTTATTTCTTTTACGATATGACTAGTCCAGATTTCATCCTTACTTATGGTTCATCCTTACTTATGGGATATCGCCTCCTGGTCAGCAGGAGGAGGCAAAGAGCACCACAGCAGAGCTGTATATCTAGCTCCTCCCTTCCCTCCCAGTCATTCAACCGAAGTTAAGAAGAGAAAGGAAAAAACAAGGTGCAGAGCTGACTGAAGTTTAACAAAAATAAAGACCTACCTTAGAAAATGACAGGGTGGGCTGTGGACTCGTCATATCGTAAAAGAAATCAGGTAAGCATAAATTTCCTTTTCTTTTAGAAGACAAGTCCACAGATTTCATCCTTATGGGATACAATACCAAAGCTATAGAACACGGATGAAAGGGAGGGACAAGACAGGAACCTAAACTGAAGGCACCACTGCTTGAAGAACCTCTCTCCCAAAAACAGCCTCAGACGAGGTAAAAGTATTACATTTGGAAAAAGTGTGAAGAGATGACCAAGCTGCAGCCTTGCAAATCTGTTCAACAGAAGCATCATTTTCAAATGCCTATGAGGAAGCCACAGCCTTAGTAGAATGAGCCGTAATTCTTTCAGGAGGCTGCAGTCCAGCAAAACGAATGATACTCTTCAGCCAAAAAGAAGGAAGTAGCCGTAGCTTTCTGGCCCTAACTTTTTCCGGAAAAAACAAATGAAGATGATTGACGAAATTCTTTAGTCGCCTGCAAGTAAAACTTCAGGGCACGGACCACGTCCAACTTATTTAAAAGACACTCCTTAAGATTGGGACACAATGAAGGAACAATAATTTCCTGATTAATATTTTTGATAGAAACAACCTTAGGAAAACCAGGTTTAGTACATAACACTACCTTATCGGAATGAAAAAAAAAAAAGTAAAGGAGAATCACATTGTAAAGCCGAAAAATCAGAAACAGAGCCTGACAAAAGGATTGTGAACATCCGGAATATCTGCCAGACTTTTGTGTAACAAAATAGATAAAGCAGAAATCTGTCCCTTTAAGGAACTTGCTGATAACCCCTTCACCAATCCTTCTTGGAGAAAGGACAAAATCTTAATCTTACTCCATGAGTAACTCTTGGATTCGCACAAATAAAGATATTTACGCCATATCTTATGGTAAATCTTTCTAGTAACCAGCTTATGTGCATGAATCAAGGCATCAATGACCGAATTAGATTTTTAGATAAAATCAAGCGTTCAATCTCAAAGCAGTCAGTTGTAGAGAAATTAGATTCGGATGATGAAGGGTCCCTGAATGAGAAGGTCCTGCCTCAATGGAAGCTTCCACAAAGGCAGGGATGACATGTTCACCAGATCGGCATACCAAGTCCTGCGCAGCCACGCACGAGCAATGAGACTCACTGAAGCCCTCTTGTTTGATCCTAGCAATCACCCAGGGAAGGAGAGCAAACTGTGGAAACACATAGCTAGGTTGAACGACTAAGGCACTGCCAATGCATCTATCAGTTCGGCCTGAGAATCCCTGGACCCGTATCTCGGGAGCTTGGCATTCTGACAAGACGCCATAAGATCCAGCTAATGCCAGCCCCATCTGAGAATCAGGGTGGCAAAGACCTCCGGATGGAGTTCCCATTCCCCCGGATGAAATGTCTGTCCGCTCAAAAAATAAGCTTCCCAGTTGTCCACTCCTGGGATGTAGATTGCTGACAGATAAGAGTTAGCATCCACCCACCGAATTATCCTGGATGCTTCTGTCATCGCTAAGTAACTCATTGTTCCTCTCTGATGATTGATGCAAGCCATAGTCGTGATATTGTCCGACTGAAATCGGATGTATTTGGCCGAAGCCAACTGAGGCCAAGCCTGAAGCGCATTGAATATTGCCCTCAATTCCAGAATATTGATTGGAAGTAGAGACTCCGACCGAGTCCACACACCCTGAGCCTTCAGGGAATTCCAGACTGCTCCCCCATCCTAGTAGACTGGCGTCCGTTGTCACCATCACCCATGAGGGTCTGCGGAAGCATGTCCCTTGGGACAGATGACCTCGACAAACACCAAAGAGTCTCTTGTCTCCTGATCCAAATGTATCTGAGGAGCCAAATTTGCATAATCTCCATTCCACTGTCTGAGCATGCTCAGCTGTAGAGGTCTGAGATGAAAACGAACGGAATGATGTCCACCATCAATCTAATTACCTCCATGCACTGAGCCACTGATGGCTGAGGATTGGACTGAAGGTATCGGCATGGATTCAGAATCTAACTTTCTGACATCCGTCAAGAAGACTGAATTAATGTGGAATTAATTAACTCTTTTCTAGATTCACCCTCCACCCTTGAGTACTTAAAATCTCATACAGACATGGTTCTGTCCTTTCTGTCAGCTGATATGACGCCTGGATCAGAATATCGTCCAGATAAGGCGCCACTGCAATGCCCCGCGGCCTGAGAACCACCAGCAGAGACCCTAGAACTTTTGTTAAGATCCTGGGTGCTGTGACCAGCCCGAAGGGTAGGGCCACAAACTGAAAATGTTTGTCCAGAAAGGCAAACCTCATGAACTGATGATCTGGATAGGAATATGAAGATATGCATCCTTTAAGTCCAAGGTAGTCATATTGACCCTCCTGGATCAATGGAAGAATTGTCCGAATAGTCTCCACCTTGATAGGATTGAACTCTGAGAAACTTGTTTAGACTTGATATATAAAATGGGTCGAATGTTCCCTCTTTTTTGGGAACCACAAAAAGATTGGAGTAAAACCCCTGCCCCTGTATTGGAACAGGACAAATTACTCCCATAGTGGAGAGGTCTTTTACACAACGTAAGAACGCCTCTTTATCTGGTCTACAGACAATCGTGAAAGAAGAAACCTTCCCCTTGGGAGGGAATTTTTGAACTCCAGCCGATACCCTTGGGACACGATTTCTAGTGTCCAGGGATCCTGAACGTCTCTAATCCAAGCCTGGATAAAGAGAGTCTGCCCCCTACTAGATCCGGTCCCGGATCAAGGGCCGCCCCTTCATGCTGTTTTGGGAGCAGCAGCGGGCTTCTTGGGTTGTTTAACCTTGTTCCAAGCCTGGCTGTGTCTCCATGTGAGCTTGGTTTGAGGATAATTCCCTTCCTGATTAGCAGAAGAGGAAAGGGGGGGGGGGGGGGACTCCTTTGAAATTACAAAAGAAACGAAAATTACTTTGTCATCCCCTTTGCTTAGACATCTCTTGAGGGAGGTGACCCTTACCTCCCATAATGTCAGAAATTATTTCTTTCAAGTCAGGCCCGAATAGGGTCTTTCCCTTGAAAGGAATAGCTAAAAGCTTGGATTTAGAGGATACATCCGCAGACCAAGATTTCAACCAAAGGGCTCTCCGTGCTAAGATGGAGAATCCCGAACTCTTAACTGCCAATTTGGTGACCTGAAAGGCAGCATCCATAATATAAGAATTTGCCAGCTTAAGGGCCTTAATTCTATCTAGTATTTCCTCCAAGGAAGTCTCAGTCCTAAGAGACTCTTCTAGAGCTTCAAACCAAAAAGCAGCCGCAGTCATGGCTATTACAATGCAGGCCACTGGTTGCAATAAAAACCCTTGAGAAGACCCTCCAACTTCTTATCCATGGGATCCTTGAAAGCACAACTGTCCTTGATAGGAATAGTCGGACGCTTTGCCAGGATAGAAATAGCTCCCTCCACCTTAGGGACTGTCTGCCAAGAGTCCCGGACGGTGTCAGCTATAGGGTACATTTTCTTAATATGGGGAGAGAACGGGATACCCGGTCTTCCCATTCCCTTGCAACAATTTCCAAAATTCTCTTAGGAACTGGAACATTGGAATAAGGGACCTCTAAGTATTTGTCCATCTTACACAATTTCTCTGGTGGGACCACAATAGTCAGTCGTCAAGAGTCATCAAAACCTCTCGCAGTAAAAGACAGAGGTGTTAAAAGTTTAAATCTTAAAGACACGATATCCAAATCTGTCTGGGGCATCGCACTTCCTGAGTCAGACAGTTCCCCCTCAGACAGGGTCTCCCTACCCCCCAATTCAGAGCCCTGGGAGGGTACATTGGGAGCTATCAAAGCATCAAGTCGCAGGGACCACATGGGCCTCTGACCTGCGGCATTTGCCTTGTAACACTGTAAGAGTGGATGACGTAACTGCAGTCATATCCTGCAGAGTGAATGAAGTGGACGCGGTTGAGGAACACTGCGTCGCTTGGGTGGACGTTAAAGGTTGTGATGCTTGGAGAAAGTTGCGGCATACCCCGATTCTCATCCTTAGCTATATTTGCATTAAAGAAAGTTTGTTCTTTACATTGTAAAGCCCTCAGTACATGCGGGACAAAAAGTAATAGGGGTTCCACATTGGCATTTAAAACACTACAGGTACTTTCCTGAAGAAGTTCAGCCATGATGAACTAATAGCAATATTGGTCTGATTCTCTAAAATCCCAAATAAAATAAAAAACGCAAATACTTTGGAAAAAGTTGCTGAAAAAAAAAAAAAACAGGTGTACTGTCTCTTTAAATATTAAAGCTGCCTGAGTTTGCTGCCCTGCAATAAGTTGCATTGATTTGGAAACTAAGATTTATAGAAACTTATACTGTAAGTGTATTACCGATTAACTCATTTCAGGTCTAAATTATCCCCCTTGCATAGAGCTGTGGCGCCTACCTGTCCAAAAATTAAACACTGGATAGACGTGGACGGCCCTCCTAAAGTCGCTTGTGAATTATGCAGACACAGGCGACTTAGGCCACACCAGAGCCTAGATAGATGCTGCTCCAAGACAGGATCTGGATAGAAAATTTGCGTCTGAGCGTGCAAAATTCAAGCTCCGACCCTCGTGGGCGCAACTAAAGTTCCTGGTTAAAGCAAGTACAGCATGGTAAACAAACATGTCCGTTCTATAACAAAACCTCGAATCACCAATTTGCCCCTTCACATAAACACACACTAGTCTAGTAGTGTCAAAAATAAATACTTTGTTGCGCATGCCACATTAAAATAATCATATAAAGCACTGCGCACTAAAAGATTGATCTGTGTCAAGCCCATAGTAAAAACATAGCCCCTGGTTAACCCTTTATTAGGCTACTGAATATCCAAACAAAAAAGGTAATACTTATGCACATAATCCTGTAATGCAAAACGATTACCCTTTTCCCTGTACAGGGAATAAGTGCCAGTCTGTTGAGATACTTAAGTCTCCCCAGAAATAAATGACTGTACATACCATAACGCTGAACACAGTATGAAGCTGTCCCACACAATGAAGATGTTCCCTTTCCTCACCTCCAGCACTTCTGTGGGGACAAATAGGGTCTTAGATAATATCTGCTAAGACCATCAGCGGGGCAGCAATAAATATGGGAGCGTGTTTTGCAGAGTGAGAATATCCCCGTCTGAAAAGCCAGAAGCTCTAGCCCTTAGAAAAAAAAATAAAAGTACACACTGGCACCATTTAAAAATAATAAACTGTTGATTGAAGAATCTAAACACCTCACTTTACCTCTTCCTATCACTAACACAGGCAAAGAGAAGGACTGGGGTGGGAGGGAAAGGAGGAGCTATATATACAGCTCTGCTGTGGTGCTCTTTGCCTCCTCCTGCTGACCAGGAGGCGATATCCTATATGGATGAAATCCGTGGACTAGTCATATCTTGTAAAAGAAAAAGATCTATACAGGTGAAACTTTATATCCAAACTCCTTGGAATTGGAAAAGTTTTGGATATCGTGAATATCTGAATCTGTAAAATGGGGACGGAACCAAATGTGAATGTCTTTATTTAGGCAATATTTACGTCAATACAGTTTATCCAAGCAACCTAAAGGCAGCGTTACATTAATACTTTTGTATACATAGTACCATTAGAAAGCTAGTACAGTAATGTAATCAGAAAGGTAATCGTTTTTAAATAAGGCTATTTGCATTTAACACAAAACACCAGACAGGCAGAGAAGATTACAAGCAGGGAAAATAATTTTAACATTTAATTATAAAAAAAATAAGTATTGCAGAATTTGGGGATTTGTATCTCAAAACTATATTGTGGGGGCGTTAATCGCTCATACGGAGCAGTTTTTCACTACTTAATATGTCTGTCTATTGCATTTTAAGGCTAAACTTACGATTATAATCTTATGTTTGAGTTTATTTTTGACCTGTCTACCTCAAGGCTTTCCATTTTAACTGACATAACTTTCCAATACACTTCCTTTATCTAAATGTAAACAATCTTTATTTACACAGTTTGACACCAACTCCTACTGAGCATGTGAGACTCACAGGATATACATAAGCATGTTGTGATTGGCCGACTGTCACATGATGAATCAGGAACAAAAACAATTTACATTTGACAAAAAAAAAAAATGTAAGTCATTTGAAGCAAACTAAATTGTTTTTGCATTGTTTTGGGCATTTACTGATGCTTTTCGATCGTGTTTAGGGGTCCTTGACGTTATAGGTTTAAGCTGAAGTTGAGCTATTTTGTGAATTTGTTAGGACTGTATCCACCAATAAATTATAGTATAAAGTTTAGATGAAAGATTAACACTGAAAAAGTAAAAATTTTAGATGATTAAGTCTGAAAGGCAATTCAGAGGTAGTTTTGTAAAAAAAATGACTGAACTGTTTAGCTACCAAATAGGAATTGGAACCTGAGGAAACTGCCACTGCTGAGGGTCAAGTAATCAAAGCTAGAATCAGTTAAATATTTTATAGATGACTCGACCTTAGACAGATGTTAAGTTTTGCATAGTTTAAACTTAGAACTATGATTAACATTTTCTAAAAGGGAAATTTGTTCAGAATAAAAAAGTTATGTAAAATAAACCCAATAAAGGTGCAATTAATTAAAATAAACCATAGACCAAGTGTTCGAAACTACCAAGTTAAATTTCATACATTGACACTTATTACCAACCCTCAACCATTAAAAATTAGTCATCTCACACTTGCAAGGACGTGATTGTGAAGGAAAATCATATATCCTTCAGCGCAGTGTCGCCCTTCTTTCATAATAGAGTAGAGTATAAGTATTTCCATTAAGCAAACAAGTTTTTAGCTATTTAAACCAAGGGTAAACTATGGCTTACTAAATTGTTTAGTTGTTTCTACTACAGCATGGACAGTATATGCCATTTTAAAGTACTGGTCTTGTAATGGACAAAGTGACTTATCAAAAGAAAAAAATCGGAAAGATTCTGTACTTACTCCTCTGCCACGACCTCTGCCTCGTGATGATCCTCCAAAAGCAGCAAAGCTGCTGCCAAATGCACGGCCATGAAAACCAGGCATTCCTCTCCCCAGAGAGCCTACAGCTGCAAAGCTATCCCGGTAGTTTTCATAGCGATCGCCAAAACTATCTCCGAAGCTGTTGCGTTTGAGATCACTATTACCATAGCCAGATCTGTACAGATCTTGCCCAACCAGAGAAGACCTCAAGTCATAAGACTCATAAGGTTCAAACCTGGAAAATTTGCTGTGAGGAGAAAAATAGTGTATGAGCATAATGCAAAGGCATAGTATAAGCATTAGTTGACATTTATCAACTTTTTAAAGTTTGTGCATTTTGTTAAATATTTTTCTTGACTGCTTACATAAGCAAACAAAATAGTTGTAGGCATACCATAACCAGTCTGAAACAATATTGTGCTTCAAGTCTGCAGTATGGCACTTAAGTTCATTAGGAGGCAAAGATCTACTGGGTTACCAAGATTCACTTCTAGTATCTTAATGATACATTTTAGAATTCCCAACAGCTTTATCTGGATCAATACAATTATAAAATTAACATACCACCTGAATTGAAGATTGTGATATGCAATTTTAAAAAAAAAGGGACATTAAACAAAGATTTGAAGCTGCATAAAAATAGCCTCACAAAAGAGAAACATTTTGCAACATACTGTGCAGATTATCTGTTCTTAAAGGTATTTTTATGCTTTTGAGTGCCTTTTTCCACATAGCTCCACCACCCTTTGCAGACCAATCAAAGGATACAAACGGATACATTAGTATTCTTGACCATGTACAGTAAATTAGTGCATAGCAGTGCACTCAAGCTTGTGTTCATACAGAACCCATTCAATTTCTTCACTTTCGGTGGGTTTCCATTGATTCTGCATTTCTATAAAACATTTTTAGTAATTACTTGAAGTATTTTATAACTACAGTTTAATGTCCCTTTAAAAAAAAAAAAAAATACATGTCTGGGATACATGTATGCACATTTTGTACTTTGTGAACTTTAGCATTAAAAGCCACGTATTAGCAAGTGCATTTGTGAACAGGAAAATTCTGTTTTTTATGCTGATGGTTCAAAAGCATCAAGCAGTTTATGTAACTAATACAGGTGTCAACTAAATCAAATTTAGGTTTATGAAAAGGTCAGTTACTCAAGTTATCACAACAAAAGCAAAAAAAGTGTTTAAAAAGGTTGCATGCATACAAGTTAAAAGGGATTAAGGTTATTTTGAAATAGCCTATTTAAAAAAAAAACATATGAAAAGGACATAATATCCATATTCTAAATCACTTTAAATTGATTCAGCATAATTAAGCAGACAAAATATCACCTGAATCTATGTAAAAAGGGAGCTATTTTACCACAAAAATACTTCAGCTCACAATAGTAAGTATTTGTAGTCTTGACCATGTACAGAAAATTAGTGCATAACGGAGCACTCATAAGCTTGTGTTCATACAGAACGCAATTTCTTCACTAAGGTTCATTGATTCTGCATTTATAAACATCAATAAAAAATTACCTTGTGCTTAACTACAGTTTTATGTCCCTTTAAAGAAAAAAAAATTACATGTCTGGGAGACATGTATGCACATTTTGTACTTTGTGAACTTTAGCATTAAAAGCCACTTATGGATTTAGTTCAAACTATTACAAAAACTTTTCTGAGATTCTAGCCCCTAAACTTTTGATTTACTTCATCTCCCTAGGCACAGATACCCTCTTCGCAAAAGAAATGCTAGAAGCTAGGATTATAGTATTACCTAAAACTGGTAAAATTATAGACCAATCTCTTTATTGAATAACAATGTAAAAATATATGCTAGACATATTTAATAGGACATATAAAATATTACCTGAAATTAAAAATATTGACCAAGTAGGATTTGTGCCAAGAGAAGCTAGAGATAACACCATTAAAGCACTACATATAATACGCTAAACTATATAAGATACCTTTGGTTACACTCATTAAATGCTGAAAAGGCGTTCGACTGGCTTGACTGGTCCTTTTTACAACTAACTTAAAAAATTTGGTTTTGGGAAAAAAAAAAAAAAAAAAACACAACGTATATTCCATCTGTACACATCGTCTGCTAAAGTGAAAGTTAATGGGGTGTTCTCTGAACCGTTTAAGATTTCCAATGGCACAAGACAGGGTTGTCCCCCTTATTTGTCATCTTCATGGAAATATTAGCGGCCAATATTCTTTGATTTAAATATTTAAAAAAAAAGGTATAAAAATAGGGAAACAAGAATATAAGATCTCATTGTACGCAGATGACGTTCTGTTAACA
The DNA here is from genome assembly GCF_027579735.1 of Bombina bombina. NCBI lineage: Eukaryota > Metazoa > Chordata > Amphibia > Anura > Bombinatoridae > Bombina > Bombina bombina. Next base: position 45,360,610 of record NC_069508.1, read on the forward strand.
ATAACGGACCTAGTAAGGTCTATTCAAAACCTAGAACCTATCTTTCAGGAATTTGGGAAATACTCAAATTTTCTTAAGAATAAGTCGGAAGCGATTAAGTTTTCGATCTCACCTAGGAAATATCTTTAATGCAAAGCACATAGTTCATTCATCTGGAAAGAAACCTCTCTAAAATATCTGGGGGTACAATTAGCAGATGATTCACAACTTTTCTCTGATAATTACTCTAAACTATTGACTAATCTTCAAGCAGATCTTTGAACATGGAAGTCAAAAACTATCATGGTTAGGGTGGATACATACTGTAAAGAGGAATATTCTTCCACGTATCCTATATGTATTTCAGAAAATTCCTATTAATATTCCTAACACATACTGCAATAATCTTCAGAAAAAAATCTTTTATTTGGAAACAAACTAAACCTAGAATTAAAGCTTCTATTCTTTATATGGTAAGGAAAAAATAAGGGTTAGGAGTACCAAATTAACTACTATAGAGCAACATTACAAAGGATATTAGAAAAAAAAAATATATCAAACTATACCACTAATTAAATTTATAGATAATGGGAGAATTAAATCACAACAGGATCTAATGAATCTTGCTGAAGGAACTTAAGGCAAATGGTTAAAATAATTTACAAATTTATAACTTCCTGGAAATGCATCCAGAAAAAGCTAAACTCGGCAATTAACCATCTTTGAAAAAGTATGTTATAAGGAAACCCCTATAAGAAGTACCATCTCATTTAGTTCTAAACTTAATACATCTGAAGAATTTATAAAACAGATTTATACAAAAATGGGAAAAAGATTGTCCCATGGTGAAAAATGCATGGGGAGTATTCTCCAGATGCATTCAGCAGATAAGTCGGAAGGAAGATTTACAATTTGAGATAGATATATAGCCTTATTAAATAAACCCATTAAAGGTATTTGTAAAATAAGAGCTAAACTTATGTTTGTACTAAATGCAATAAAATCCTTATTAGCCAGAAACTGGAAAAAAACAAAATGTCCCTGAAACAGAAATGTTATTTTCATGAATTAATGAATTATTAATGTTGGAATACGCCTATTTAAGATCCAAGAGAGAAGAGGTATTTCAGATATGTGTCCATAGGGAAGAATTTATACATATAAATCAAGTATAGGTATATACGATTCTCAGGTATAGCGTGGAAGAGCGGAGAGAGGAATAGGATCCCCCTACTCTTTTTCCTTCTTGTTTTTCTGGGGTTTTGTTAGGTATAAATATTAACAGGTCTATTAGAGAGTGTTAGCCCAAAGGGCATTACACCTGTATATTAGGAACATTTAGTCTGGAATAAGGAATTGTGTATGCAATTCATGTGATTTTATACTTATTTTGTTTATAATTTTAAAAAAAAGCCACTTGTTACCAAGGGCATTTGTGGACAAGAACAGGAAAATTCAGTTTCATGCTGATGGTAGCTAATAGATGTCATAATTTAATCAGATTTAGGATTATGAAAAGGTTAGTTATAAGAGTTAACATGACGGATAAAGTAAAAAAAAGGAAATTTATGCTTACCTGATAAATTTATTTATTTTACGATATGACGAGTCCACGGATTTCATCCTTACTTACGGGATATCGCCCCCTGGTCAGCAGGAGGAGGCAAAGACCACCACAGCAGAGCTGTATATATAGCTCCTCCCTTCCCTCCCACTCCAGTCATTTGACCGAAGTTAGGAAGAGAAAGGAAAAGCCAAGGTGCAGAGGTGACTGAAGTTTAACAAAAATAAAGACCTGTCTTAGAAAATTGACAGGGTGGGCTGTGGACTCGTCATATCGTAAAAGAAATAAATTTATCAGGCAAGCATAAATTTCCTTTTACAATATATGACGAGTGCACAGAAAATGTCATCCTTACTTTTGGGATACAATACCAAAGCAATAGGACACGGATGAAAGGGAGGGACAAAACAGGAACCTAAACAGAAGGCACCACTGCTTGAAGAACCTTTCTCCCAAAAACAGCCTCAGACGAGGCTAAAGTATCAAATTTGGAAAAAATGTGAAGAAACGACCAAGTTGCAGCCTTGCAAATCTGTTCAACAGAAGCATCATTTTTAAATGCCCATGAGGAAGCCACAGCCCTAGTAGAATGAGCCGTAATTCTTTCTGGAGGCTTCTGTCCAGCAGTCTCATATGCCAAACGGATGATACTCTTCAGCCAAAAAAGAAAGGGAGGTAGCCGTAGCTTTCTGGCCCCTACGTTTTCAAGAAAAAAAAAAACAAAAAAAAACAAATGAAGATGATTGACGAAAATCTTTAGTAGCTGGCAAGTAAAACTTCAGGGCACGGACCACGTCCAAGTTATATAACAGACGCTCCTTAGGATTAGGACACAAGGAAGGAACAACAATTTCCTGATTAATATTCTTATTAGAAACAACCTTAGGAAGGAAACCAGGTTTGGTACTTAAGACCATCTTATCAGAATGGAAAATAAGATAAGGAGAATCACATTGTAAAGCTGAAAGCTCAGAAACTCTGCAAGCAGAAGAAATAGCAACCAAAAATAAAAACTTTCCAAGATAACTTCTTAATATCTATGGAATGCATGGGTTCAAACAGAACCCCTTGAAGAACATTAAGAACTAAATTCAAACTCAGAGGAGCAATTGGTCTAAACACAGGCCTGATTCTAATCAGAGCCTGACAAAAAGATTGAACATATGGAACATCTGCCAGACGCTTGTGTAGCAAAATAGACAAAGCATAAATCTGTCCCTTTAAGGAACTTGCTGACGACCCTTTCTTTAATCCTTTGAGAAAAGATAAAATCCTGGGAATCCTAACCCTACTCCATGAGTAGCCCTTGGATTCGCACCAATAAAGATATTACGCCATATCTTAAGGTAAACTTTTCTAGTAACAGACTTGCGTGCCTGAATCAAGGTATCTATGACCGAATCAGAGAACCCTCGCTTAGATAAAATCAAGTGTTCAATCTCCAAGCAGTGAGCTGATGGAAGAGTCCCTGAATGAGAAGGTCCTGTCTCAATGGAAGCTTCCACGGTGGCAGAGATGACATGTGAATCAGATCGGCATACCAAGTCCTGCGAGGCCACGCAGGAGCGATGAGAATCACTGAAGCCCTCTGTTTGACTCGAACAATCACCCAGGGAGGGAGAGCAAATGGAGGGAACACATAAGCTAGGTTGAACTGCCAAGGCATCTATCAGTGTGGCATGAGAATCCCTGGATCCGTATCTCGGGAGCTTGGCATTCTAACGAGACGCCATGAGATCCAGCTCCAGCCTGCCCCATCTGAGAATCAGGGTGGCAAAGACCTCCGGGTGGAGTTTCCACTCCCCCAGATGAAACGTCTGTTCAAAAAATCTGCCTCCCAGTTGTCCACTCCTGGGATGTAGATTTCCAACAGATAAGAGCCTCCGCCCACCGAATTATATTGGATACTTCTGTCATTGCTAAGGAACTCCTTGCCCACAGTCGCAATGTTGTCCGACTGACATCGGATGAATTTGGCTGAAGCCAACTGAGGCAAAGCCTGAAGATAATTCCTATTGATTGGAAGTAGAGACTATGACCGAGTCCACACACCCTGAGTCAGGAAATTCCAGACTGCATCCTAATAGACAGGCGTCCGTTGTCACCATCACCCATGAGGGTCTGCAGAAGCATGTCCCTTTGGTCAGATTATCCAGAGACAATCACCAAAGAAGAGAGTCTTGTCTCCTGATCCAGATCTATCTGAGGAGACAAATTTGCATAATCTCCATTCCACTGTCTGAGCATGCTCAGTTGTAGAGGTCTGAGATGAAAAACGAGCAAACAGAATGATATCCATTGCCGCCACCATCAATCCAATTACCTCAATGCACTGAGCCACTGACGGCCGAGGATTGGACTTAAGGGCTCGGTGTGTATTTAAAATCTTTAACTTTCTCACCTTTGTCAAAAAGATTATCATGGATACAGAATCTAATAGACTTCCCAGGAAAGGAACCCTTGTCTGAGGAATTAACTCTTTTCTAGATTCACCTTCCACCCGTGAGTCCTTAGAAAGGACCGGACTATGGCGGTATGAGACTGTCAGTTGATAAGACACCTGGATCAGAATATCGTCCAGATAAGGTGCCACTTCAATGCCCCGCGGTCTGAGAACCGCTAGCAGAGTCCCTAGAACCTTTATGAAGATCCTGGGTACCGCGGCCAGCCCAAAGGGAAGAGCCACGAACTGAAAAGGTTTTTCCAGAAAGGCAAACCTTAGGAACTGGTGATAATCTTTATGGGTAGGAATATAAAGATATGCATCCTTTAAGTCCATGGTAGTCCTATATTGATGCAAAACAGAATGAGAAGCAGTCTGCCAGGAACGAACAGCAGCATCAATAGCTTGTTCTATGGCCTGGTTGCCACCTGGTAGTAGCTTCTTTCTGCCCAATTGTGCTTTTCACAGAGGAAAACTTTCCTGTAGTATATCAGTCTGATCGCGCCGACATGGTCAGTCCAGCCCCGAAATACCAGGCAATTCTCCTCTGAACAAGGAACATGACAACCCCAGACGATCGTTTCGGCCTCCTTTGGGCCTCGTCAGTGAGGTGCAGTCATATCCCTCTAAGCACATTGGGCAAGGAGTCCACGTCTGGTTTCCCCCATCACCCTCAGGGAGACTATCCCCAGGGCCCTATATTGACCCTCCTGGATCAATGGAAGAATTGTCCGAATAGTCTCCATCTTGAAAGGATGGAACTCTGAGAAACTTGTTTAGACTCTTGATATCTAAAATGGGTCGGAACGTTCCCTCTTTTTTGGGAACCACAAAAAGATTTGAGTAAAACCCCTGCCCTTGTTCCAGTTTCGGAACGGGACAAAGAACTCCCATAGTGGAGAGGTCTTTAATGTAAGAACGCCTCTTTTTCGCTGGTCTACAGACAATCGAGAAAGAAACCTTCCCCTTGGGAAGGAACTCTAACTCCAACTGATACCCTTGAAACACGATTTCTAGTGTCCAGGGATCCTGAACATCTCTCATCCAAGCCTGGATAAGGAGATAGTCTGCCCCCAGATCGGAGGCAGCCCCTTCATGCTGTCTTAGTAAAAGTAGCAGCGGGCTTCTTGGGTTGTTTACCCTTGTTCCAAGCCTGGTTGGGTCTCCAGGTGGGCCTGGCTGGAATATGGCCCTTTGTAAACAGACCCCCAGCAGCTATTGTCAAAGAGCAAAAATAAATTTGAACATAGGAAACTATTCCTTGAACTCGGAAAATTAACTCAATGCTTAGTGCGTTTGTTCCTAGTTATAATTTATTGAAAATAATACACTCAGAATAGGACGGTACCGTCTAATTCTGAAAGAAACTTATCCTTGTGAAAGTTTGTACCATCCCATGCAATGATTAAAAACAAACAAAAACAGCCACAATATTAATATAAATCAGTGTAACTAATACAGTTTGCCTGACCTCACTGGGGATCAAACAAGCAACCCTCAAGTTCCTACAGATCTCAGCCACAGTGCATTAGCATGCTGAGCTATTTCCTCTATATTAACAAAAATCTTTTTTTTTTTTTTAAAGGAACATGTTATCTCTTGGAGACAAACCAGTAACAGATATTGCTACAACAAGACATTGTTATGTATATGAAAAACCTGTCAAAGGATGAAGTAATATAAACAGCCTCAAGTCTTTTAATAAAGTTTATACAGTAAACATGTTAATGTCTGTATCAGCGTCAGAAAATATACAATTAGCATTGTAAACTCACTGAAGTAGACGTTACTATGCCCATTAAAGTAACAACGTCATGTGCAGCAAACTCTGTCGGTTTGTTTACAGTCGCTGCTGTATAAATAACTACCGGGATAACATGCCCCATATTTGTTTACAACACAAATTAACAAGTAGTTGCCATGCAAGAGGGTTGTCAAAACATATATGCTGTCTGTATACTCTCCTAAGATAAACAAGAGGATGCATACCTGCAAAGAGCCCATATAATATGCAAAGGGCTGCTCAATCCTAAAGTGAGATGCCAAATCCTTCTGAGGCCTTCTGTCTGTTTTCTAATCCCAGAAACAAAAATGGCACTTACCTGACAAGCTGCCGACAGCAAAGGCAGCACTCAGGCGTGTGAAATCAAACTGCTCACATGGACCTGAAGGATACAAGAAAAATACTGAGCAAAAGACTGCTTTTTTTTTTTACCTCTGATATGGCAGCAACAGTATATGGGAGGTGCAGTGAGAATTAAGTCCCACAACTCCCATTGCTTTGAAGCCACCAAATGCTTCTCTTTTTGCACTGAAGAGACTGATTTGGTCTAGGCTAAACCCCAGAACAAAGTAGCACACTTTGGCACCACTTTAAATAATAAACACTTGAAGAATCTATAACACATCACTCTGCCTCTTTCTATCACTAACACAGGCAAAGAGAATGACTGGAGTGGGAGGTAAGGGAAGAGCTATATATACAGCTCTGCTGGGAGGCATAATCCCATAAGGATGAAATCCACTGACTCGTCATATCTTGTAACAGAAAAAGTGTTTAAAAGGCTGTATATGCATACAAGTTTAAGGGACAAATGTTATTTTGAAATAACCCATAAAAAAAATACAAACACATATATGAAAGGGACAAAGGGGGAGAGCCGTGATTGGAGGATGACCTATCCATCATTTCTGACATCAGAAATGTCTTGCATTGATTAGAAGCTGGAGCTGCTTAAAAGTTAAGTATTTTTTCACAACACGATCAAGTGTAAATTGATAAATTTAAGCGATTTTTTAAAAACCAGACACTTTAGCATCAAAATTTACATTCAGATTAAGAACCAGCCCATTTATTGGTTAAGTCGACACTGGGTTATGCTTGCTTATTGGTTTGCTAAATGTAGCCACCAATAAGCAAGGGCTATCCAGGGTGCTGAACATAAAATGGACTGGCTTCAACGTTTTAAATAAAGATAGAAAGTGGAAAAAATTGATAGGGGTAAATTTAAAAGTTGCTGCTCTATCTGAATCATGAAAGAAAGAAAATGGGTTTAGTAACCTTTAAAAGTACATATTATATTTTGTCTATTCCAACTTGTTTTGTTCCTTTAACAGGACCCGTTTTTATGTTCATTTTTTCTTTGTGCATGGTTTCTTATTAGTTATACAGTGCTTTAAATTTAGACAGCTGTGGACATGAATCACATCTGCTTATGAGAAATAAATGTGATACAAATTAAACCATTGCTGTACATGTTAAAGTAAACAGAAGACATGCTCTTATGTTAAAACATAGAAAAGATAAAGGAACACTGAACCCAAATTCTTTCGCGATTCAAATAGAGAAAGCAAAACATAGTCATTAACGTGAAGGTAAACTTTGGTGGATGAAAGCCTTTTTTTTTCTTTTAAATAAAGGGCACTTTCATTCATCAAAGTTTACAAAGCATCTGTTTTGTTAAAAAAAAAATCACTACCTTTTTCTTTCACTGCTACAGCAGTTTCCCCCACCTAGAGATCCTCTATTCACACGTCAGCAATGACTAATATGGCTTCAGGCAATGACTACCCTGAGGTGAAGGCTGTGATTGGAGGAAGCTGGATTAGTCATTGTGGACGTGTGAATAGAGGATCTCTAGGTGGGGGAAGCTGCTGTAGCAGTGAAGAGGGGGAAAAGGGTAATTGTTTTTACCAAAACAGCTGCTTTGTAAACTGTCCCTTTAAGTAAAAAGGATCTGTTTTTATGTTTATTTTTCTTTGTGCATGGTTTCTTATTAGCTATACAGTGCTTGAAATTTTGACAATCTGTTGACATGAATCACATCTGCTTATGATAAATAAATGTGATACAAATTAAAACTTTCCTGTGCATGTTAAAAAGTAAACAGAAGACATGCTTATGTTAAAACGTCATACAAAAGATAAAGGAACACTGAAACCAAATTCTTTCGCAATTCAAATAGAGAAAGCAAAACGTAGTCATTATGAAGGTAAACTTTGGTGAATTAAAGCCTTTTTTTAAAAAAATATAAACAGACTCACTTTCATTCAAAGCTTACAAAGCAGTAGTTTTGTTAAAAAAAAAAAAAACTACCTTTTTTTTTCTTTTCACTGCTACAGCAGTTTCCCCCACCTAGAGATCCTCTATTCACACGTCAGCAATGACTAATATGGCTTCCTCCAATCACAGCTTTCTCCCCAGGGTAGTCATTGCCTGAAGCCATGCTGTGATTGGAGGAAGCCGGATTAGTCATTGTGGACGTGTGAATAGAGGATCTCTAGGTGGGGGAAGCTGCTGTAGCAGTGAAGAGGGAAAAAAAAGTAATTGTTTTTACCAAAACTGCTGCTTTGTAAACTTTGATGAATGAAAGTGCCCCTGTTTTTAATAGTATTTTTAAAAACGGGCTTGCATTCACCAAAGTTTACCTTTACTTTAAAGCTGCTATGTACTGTGGAGAAAATATGCTATTACAACATGCAAAAAGCTTATGTCCCTTTAACTTCAAAAGCACACTGCCCCTAAAGGTATGACAAGCAGAAAGAATAAACTATATGCTCAATGATAGTGTTTGAAACATTAGGTATGGTCTCAATGATAACTATGCCAAAAACGTCAGTATTTTAGTTTACCTATTTTCTGCAAAAAAAGCAGATATGGCAAGTGAGATTGAGAAGGTTGAAATACAAATTAATAACGAGGAAAATCGTGTGGCAGCAAACCACACACTTAAAAGGTACAACAGCCTGGTCACTGATCGGTCAAACAGAAAGCAGAAAACCCAAGGAAATAATTTTATATCAAACCTTTAGTGGTTATATTTCAAATGGAGACTGATTTTACAAAACATGCAAATTTGGTAGTTTGCCTATTCCTATATACTGTAGTAAAGGATAACAGGGAAAGTTAAACTTTCCCACATTTAGAAACATTCATTGGCTCCCTGGCACTAGATGTTTGTCTAGCCGTGAAAGAAACGTATAGGCGAACTCAACCCTGAGCCATACCACATCAAGAAATAAGGGGTAACAATTTAGATGATTGTCAACCCCTAATAAAGCAGGTTCCTCTATAGTCTGCATTACCTTTCCCTTGCGTAGGATGGGCCACCGAAGAAGTCTAGTTCTCTTGAAGCATTTTTATAATCTAAAATAGCTGAAAAGAGAAGAAAGTTAAATTAAACATTATAAAAGTATTTTTTTTTTATCTTGTATAAAAAAAATGGGCAAACTGCATTAATCTTCAAAGCAACCAATCTAAACGTGTTACAGAAGTACACTGAGTTGGCCTCGCTATTTTGCTTTCCTAATCTCCATTGTCCATTCAGATTAATTGCAGGAAAGCGGCCAAAATAAAGTAATGCAAAGTTACATATAAAGATAATATTTAGGATTACAATCTCTAAAAGTGTTTAAGACCCGTTTAAAACGGGGCTAGAATTCCTATTCACTCGATGCAGAAGGCGGGGACTGATCTCAGGCCTACAACCGCAGAGAACCTCATCGGCCCCTATTACACGATCTCTTCTGCAAAAAAAAAAATTATATATCTAAATTTCTCTATCATATACACACATATACTGGTATATATATATATATATATATATATATATATATATATATATATACACGAAGAGTTTTAAAAAGCTAGAGTAGCATGCCTGACAATTGCCTCAGGCCCTGTGCTTTGTCTGATAAAGGCCTCGCTAGCTTTGTACGACCATATTTCATAACACTCAAAACTACCTCACAATTGAACATATATATAAAATGTATAGTAAAATAAAGTTATTGTAAGAATAAATTGTACCGTCATTTAAGCGAGCACGGGCTTCAGCAGCGCGCATTCGTGACATAGGTGACGCCATTACTGCAACTCAGGGCCTGGTTTTCACCTCACAAATTGTACACAGCAGAGAGTAGAGTCGACCGGAGCCTTCCAAAAACCGTACAAGGGCGGTAGCCTAGAGTAGTAGACGAAAGAGAACTTCGGTATAACGGTCAGCCGCACTCACTACTTCATCAGGGAGAAAGCTACTGACACACAGCCCGCGAACTTAAGGAAAAAAGAAGCAGGATGTGGCGTCACGTTAAATTAACTCGTACGCGATTGGCTGGCTAGGCGGATCCTTGTCACGTGGTATAAGAGAGGGTTGCGTTTTATTACGTATTTACGTTAATGATATGCCCTTGTGTCACGTGACGGGGAACCGCCTAGACTACATTTACCTGTTACAGCCAGGATACAATTGCTAACAGTGGTTTATAAAACTTTCATATAACCAGGATTGTTATATTTCTAATAGTTTCAGGAATAGATTTTAACAATGAGTTATTTACAACAAATATATATAATACTAGTTATCTACATTAAAGCTAAAATTAACCCTACAAGCTCCCTAATGAATCCCTTCAGTGCTGGGCATAATACACGTGTGGTGCGCATAGGGTTTCCATCTCCGCCATCTTTTCCTGGACACTTAGAGTTACACATGCTGCAGGGAGGAACATGAATAGTGCTGTCCAGGGTCACTATTTTTGTGCTGTCCAGCAGCATGTTTCCCTCTGCACACCCTGCAGCAGGTGTGACTCATAAAGTGTCCATGAAAACATGGCTGAGGTGGCAACCCTAGGTGCGCAGCAGCAAATAGCGGCCTTCTAATTACCAAAAAGCAATCCAAAGCCATATATGTCTGCTATTTCTGAACAAAGGGAATCCCAGAAAAGCATTTACAACAATGTGTGCCATAATTGCACAAGCTGTTTGTAAATAATTTCAGAGTGGAAACTAAAGTTTGTGAAAAAAGTTAAAAAAAAAGTTTTATTTGATCGCATTTGGCGGTGAAATGGGCCTAAACCCTAGATCAATACTTTGGGTTGTCTACTACACTACACTAAAGCTAAAATTAACCCTACAAGCTCCCTAATTAACCGCTTCACTGCTGGGCATAATACACATGTGGTGCGCAGCATTTAGCGGCCTTCTAATTACCAAAAAACAACGCCAAAGCCATATATGTCTGCTATTTCTGAACAAATGGGATCACAGAGAAGCATTTACAACCATTTCTGCCATAATTGCACAAGCTGTTTGTAAATAATTTCAGTGAGAAACCTAAAGTTTGTGAAAAAGTGAACACTTTTTTTATTTTATCGCATTTGGCGGGGAAATGGTGGCATGAAATATACCAAAATGGGCCTAGATCAATTCTTTTGGTTGTCTACTAAAAAACAATATATACATATCAAGGGGTATTCAAGGATTCCTGACAGATATCAGTGTTACATTGTAACTATTGCTAATTTTTAAAAAAAAAAAAATGGTTTGGAAATAGCAAAGTGCTACTTGTACTTATTGCCCTATAACTTGCAAAGAACATGTAAACATTGGGTAATTTTAAACTCAGGACAAAATTTAGAAACTATTTAGCATGATTGTTTTTTGGTGGTTGTAGATGTGTAACAGATTTTGGGGGTCAAAGTTCGAAAAAGTGTGTTTTTTTTTCATTTTTTTTCATCATATTTTATAAATGTTTATACAGTAAATTATAAGATATGATGAAAATAATGGTATATTTAGAAAGCCTAATGGCGAGAAAAACGGTATATAATATGTGTACGTCGTCAGGGGTTTCAAGTGGTGGAAGCGATCCTGATCGCTTCCAGCTACTTTCATGTTATTGCAGTGATGCCTCTGTATATGATTTTATAGAAGACAAATAGGGCTTTCTTTTGACATCAAATATTTATATATATTAAGTATAATTTATAATTGTTAACTACATGATTTTTAACCTTCATATCTGAGAATAATTTTCACCTCTTAGCCAACAGCCGTGCAGTAAATCTGGCTCCCATGGGCGCCAAACCGGCTTTACCGCACGGCTATTGGCTAACAGGTGAAAACGTCACCTCTTAGCAAAAAAAAAAATTCTTGGCCGTGGGCTGCCATAGCAGCTAAGAACGGCGACCAGTTGAAACCAATAAAGGCACTTTCTGCATGAAGTATCTTATACTTCATGAATGAAAGTGCCCTTTATTTGTTTCAACAGTCAACCCTAGCGTTTCAAAAACGTTATGGTTGACATTCACTTTAAGTGAAAAAAACTATGTTTACTGTACTGTCCCTTTATCGTTTCAGTTAGGTCAGTGGGGTGTTTTTCTTAATGTGATGTGAACTTGGATTAGCCGACAGATACTGGTTGGCAAATACATTTGTTTGAGTAGCTATGTTCTCAGACATGTTGCCAGTTAGATTATTTATGTATATGAATTAGCTGGTATTGTGCTTTTAACCTTTTCGTGACCGGGTTATAAAGTCTACATTGGAACAACGTTCTGATGTAGACAAATTGAAATCACGATCGCGAGATTTCAATGATGGGATCGGGTCTGGGGGGCGTCCCTATGATGCTAGGAACGCCCTCCAGACCGCGATCAAATCCTGCAAGCGCAGTAGGCTTCAGGCGATGGTGCCTTTGACAAAGCAGTTGGCGAAACGCGCGTCAGGCGTTCGCACTGCTTCTTTTGTGCTTTTGTTAATGATATTTAACTTATGGTTTAACTAATTATTTAGATTTAATACTTGTTGGCCTCTTTAGGCTTTTTGTTATCTAGTCAACTAAAACATATGGGTAAACCAGGGGCATCTTAAATTTGGAAAAACATTTGCTTTAGTGTTTGATATTTAATAGCAGCACTTGATACTCTCACAACGCTGCGTCTGTCCTTAACAAAAAAAACCACAAGACTTGAAATATGTTAAGAACCACGTATAACCCAGCTTCCGATAGCAAGTCACTAATCTGAGTTTACAGCAGCATCATATGCTAACTTACTGCCGCGTTAGACTCTAACACCCTCAAATTTTAACATGTAAATGTGTTAAGTGCACCATATAAACCAGTGAGTAATAGAAAGCTACGTGGTCTGGGGCGAGACATAAATCAGCAGCATATAATATTTCCACACTGCAACACTAAACTTTAATAATCGTTAATGGATATTTAATATGCTATGTGCTTCGTTAGATCGAGCACTCTATAAATAGTTACTGTGGTGGTTTTTTGTATACAGAACTACGTGCTCCTGTCACGATTGTGTATTACCTACAACCTTATATCTGATGGTTAGATGCTCACGGCACCGTTATATGTATCAGCCTTTTAATAAGTAATTTCCAAGTATCTTAGGTAATAGCGGCAGGACTCTGTGTCTTTGGCACGACTATACATCCCCAAACCACCAGAGTTATGATTTCATAATCAATCCATACTTTCTTGTCCTTGGTACCTATAGTATTCAGTTTACTAGTAGATAATCCTGGTGATATCCTGAAATGTACTTACACAAATAAATAGTTACCAGTTTTTCTGGATTAAGCACTATCCTAACAGTATTAGTGCTTATAACACTCATACCACTATTGATATGATCAAATATATAGTTTAAGTACACCAGGGTTACAGTATACTACCTGAAAGTTATTGTGAACTACACTGACTTAAATTTGTGGGAAGCAACACTGTCTGTGTTCACTATACACAAAAGAAGCTAGTCCACTCTCATCCTCACTATAGGGCAGTTTCTTTCGGAACTAACCTATGAATTAATTTTTAACCAAATCAACCACACTATACACATGCTTCTCCATGTATCAAATGTAGCCTGGCATTAATTCTGTCACCTCCATAGATGTCCTAGTGCTATTCCCCTCTACTACTCAATAAATTTTGTTCCCAACATCCTTTTGACACAGGGTGTACTAGTTTAAGGGTATGACATTATGGTATAGAGTAAATGCACTGTACAAGGTCATCACACACTTTTCTTCTTGGCTACATTTATGCTTTTAATTAAAGACAATTCTCTCATGTATTTATAATGTTTTTTTTATTTTTTGTCAAAATAAAAGTTACATTTTAACTAATTATCAATAATCTTCGTGCTAACTTATGATATAGCTACTCAGGCTCTTTAAACAGTGTGCCACACGATACCTCTCTTTTTTCTCAATAAATATTACCTAGTATATTCTGGTATCAGGCACTGCCCTACTGAGATACGTAGGTTTATCTTGTAGGGAATTTAAGAGCCCGACACTCGTTCCCACCTTCAATTCCCCCTAACCAAGGGAATTCCTGTTCCTCAGCCATTGGCTATGGCTATGACGTTGTATTCCATCATAACGGCTTTAAAGCCCAGCGCCGTTGTGACGGAATACAACGGCATAACGGCAGTAAAAGGTTAAACCACAGCCTATTGAAATGGGTTGAGCTTGCTGGGAATATCAGATCTTGTTATATCACTATTATGTACACACACCTGCTTCATTATCTTATATCTGTTTGTAAAACAAAGCTTAAAGGGACAGTGTACACCAATTTTCATATAACTGCACGTAATAGACAATACTATAAAAAAGAATATGCAGATACTGATCTAAAAATCCAGTATAAAACCTTTTATAAACTTACAGTTTAGCACAGCTGATGAGGTTAGGCTGGGTAACCTAGTGAAAGGGGTTGAGGAAGCTGGAAATCTGTAAAAATACAGATTACACAAACAACAGCAGCAGGAATCTGTAGACCTGGGTATAAATCTGATACTTTGGGGCTTAGATAGAATACTGAAAATCAGCACAATGTTATTAAAAAATAAGCAAAACTCTACATTGTTATAAAAACACCACCAGATCGGCTGTATAATTGTATCATCTACAAACCATTTATGCAAAGAAAAATCTAGTGTACAATGTCCTTTTAATACTAACTTAGAGAGAAAACTGGAAAATTAAAATTTTATTACTTAAAGGGACATGAAACCCGAAATTTTTCTTTCATGACTTAGAAAGAGCATGCAAGTTTAAACAACTTTCCAATTTACTTCTATTAATTTGCTTTATTCTCTTGATATTCTTTGTTGAAAAGCTAATCTAGATAGACTCAGTAGCTGCTGATTGGTGGCTGCACATAGATTCCTTCGTGTGATTGGCTCATCCACGTGAATTGCTATTTTTTCAACAAAGGATAGCTAAAGAATGAAGCAAATTTAGATAATTGAAGTAAATTGGAATGTTGTTTAAAATTGTATTCTTTATCTGAACCATTAAATATTTTTGGGGGGTTTCATGTCCCTTTAACTATTCTGCACCCCACTGGGAGTTTAATTCCTTCTGCTGGGTGTTTATATAGGGTTGTCAATAGCCTCAACTCCAGTATAGAAACTTTAAGTGTAGGTTGGGATTCCACAGGCTAAATCAGCTATTTAAAATCCTTAAATAAGGGTAAACAATCTACTGGTAAACAATTAAATACATTCCAGTAGGTAAAATACATCATTGGGAACAATTTAAAGGGGAGACAAATTTGGGGTAAACTGTCCCTTTAAATGTCACAACCAGCAAATCAGTTATTTCTGTCCCTAATATCTTTTACAATTCTATTAGCACTTTTATCTGGTCCAAAGGCTTTCCCACTAGGCATCTTTTAAAAACTTTTTCTACGTCTTCCTTTATAATTACTCTATTTAAATCTAATAAATCGTATGATACCCAGGAGATCTAATTTTTTCCCAAAAAGTTTTATTTTAGCCTCTTCATCTATTTTTTGAGAAAACATAATTTATGCTTACCTGATAAATTTATTTCTCTTGTGATGTATCGAGTCCACGGATTCATCCATACTTGTGGGATATTCTCCTTCCCTACAGGAAGTGGCAAAGAGAGCACCCACAGCAGAGCTGTCTATATAGCTCCTCCCATAGCTCCACCCCCCAGTCATTCGACCAAAGGCTAGGAAGAAAAAGGAACCTCTCCGATTACCAGAATAAACAACAAACAATGAAGATGTTTGACGGAAATCTTTAGTTGCTTGTAAGTAGAACTTTAAAGCACGAACCACATAAAGATTTTGCAACAGACGTTCCTTCTTTGATGAAGGATTAGGACACAGTAAAGGAACAACAATCTCCTGATTGATATTCCTATTAGAAACAACCTTAGGAAGAAACCCAGGTTTGGTACACAAAACCACCTTATCTGCATGGAAAACAAGGTAAGGTGAATCACACTGTAAAGCAGATAGCTCAGAAACTCTTCGAGCCAAAGAGATAGCTACTAAAAACAAAACTTTCCAAGATAGAAGCTTAATATCTATGGAATGCATAGGTTCAAACGGAACCCCTTGAAGAACTTTAAGAACTAAGTTTAGGCTCCATGGTGGAGCAACAGGTTTAAATACAGGCTTGATCCTGACCAAGGCCTGACTAAATGCTTGAACGTCTGGGACATCCGCCAGACGTTTGTGTAACAGAATAGACAAAGCAGATATTTGTCCTTTTAAGGAACTAGCTGATAATCCCTTCTCCAATCCTTCTTGGAGAAAGGATAATATTCTAGGATTCCTAATCTTACTTCATGAGTAACCTTTGGATTCACACCAATAAAGATATTTGCGCCAAATCTTATGATAGATCTTCCTGGTGACAGGCTTTCTAGCCTGAATCAGGGTATCAATGACTGACTCAGAGAAACCACGCTTTGATAGAATCAGGCGTTCAATCTCCAAGCAGTCAGACGCAGAGAAATTAGATTTGGATGCGTGAATGAACTTTGGATTAGAACCGATGACATGTCCACTAGGTCTGCATACCAAGTCCTGCGTGGCCACACAGGTGCTATCAGAATCACCGAAGCTCTCTCCTGCTTGATTCTGGCAACCAGACGTGGGAGGAGAGGAAATGGTGGAAATACATAGGCCAGATTGAAGGACCAAGGCACTGCTAGAGCATCTATCAGTACCACCTGGGGATCCCGGGACCTGGACCCGTAACAAGGAAGTTTGGCATTCTGACGGGACGCCATCAGATCCAATTATGGTGTGCCCCATAGCTGAGTCAGCTGGGCAAATACCTCCGGATGGAGTTCCCACTCCCCTGGATGAAAAGTCTGACGACTTAGGAAATCCGCCTCCCAGTTCTCTACTCCTGGGATATGGATTGCTGAGAGATGGCAAGAGTGATCCTCCGCTCATCCGATTATTTTGGTTACCTCCATCATCGCTAGAGAACTCTGTGTTCCTCCTTGATGATTGATATAAGCTACAGTCGTGATGTTGTCCGACTGAAATCTGATGAATTTGGCCGCAGAAAGCTGAGGCCACACCTGAAGCGCATTGAATATCGCTCTCAGTTCTAGAATGTTTATCGGGAGGAGAGTTTCCTCCCAAGACCATAAGCCCTGTGCTTTCAGGGAATTCCAGACTGCACCCCAGCCTAGCAGGCTGGCATCTGTCGTCACTATGAGCCACTCTGGCCTGCGGAAACACATTCCCTGAGACAGGTGGTCCTGAGACAACCACCAGAGAAGAGAATCTCTGGTCTCCTGGTCCAGATGCAGTTGAGGAGATAAATCTGCATAATCCCCATTCCACTGTTTGAGCATGCATAGTTGCAGTGGTCTGAGGTGTAGGCGGGCAAAAGGGACTATGTCCATTGCCGCTACCATGAGTCCGATTACCTCCATACACTGAGCCACTGATGGCCGAGGAATGGAATGAAGAGCTCGGCAAGTGGTTAAGAGTTTTGATTTTCTGACCTCCGTCAGAAATATTTTCATTTCTACCGAGTCTATCAGAGTCCCTAGGAAGGAAACTCTTGTGAGAGGGAAGAGAGAACTCTTTTTTATGTTCACCTTCCACCCGTGGGATCTCAGAAAAGCCAACACGATGTCCATGTGAGACTTGGCTAGCTGGAAAGTTGACGCCTGAATTAAGATATCGTCTAGATAAGGCGCCACTGCTATGCCTCGCGGTCTTAGAACCGCCAGAAGGGACCCTAGCACCTTTGTGAAAATTCTGGGAGTGCCTGTCCAGAAAGGCGAATCTGAGGAATTGATGATGATCTCTGTGAATAGGGATGTGTAGATACGCATCCTGTAAGTCCACGGTAGTCATCTTGAATGATGGTACTCTGAAGAATTTGTTTAGAATTTTGAGATCCAAGATTGGTCTGAAAGTTCCCTCTTTTTTGGGAACCACAAACAGGTTTGAGTAAAACCCTAGCCCTTGTTCCTCTTTTGGAACTGGACGGATCACTCCCATGGTATGTAGGTCTTCTACACAGCGTAAGAACGCCTCTCTCTTTGTCTGGTTTGCAGACAATTGAGAAATGTGAAATCTCCCCCTTGGAGGGGAGTCTTTGAAGTCCAGAAGATATCCCTGGGCTACAATTTCTAAAGCCCAGGAATCGTGAACATCTCTTGCCCAAGCCTGAGCGAAGAGAGAGAGTCTGTCCCGTACTAGTTCCAGTCCCGGATCGGGGGCAACCCCTTCATGCAGTCTTGGAGGCAGCAGCAGGCTTCTTGGCCTGTTTACCCTTGTTCCAAGCCTGGTTAGGTCTCCAGACTGACTTGGATTGGGCAGAATTCCCCTCTTGCTTTGCAGCAGGGGAAGCTGAAGTGGGACCACCCTTGAAGTTCCGAAAGGAAAGAAAATTATTTTGTTTGGTCCTCATTTTATTTGTTCTATCCTGAGGGAGGACATGACCTTTCCCTCCAGTGATGTCTGAAATAATCTCTTTCAGTTCAGGCCCGAACAGGGTCTTTCCTTTGAAAGGGATGTTCAAAAGTTTAGATATTGATGACACATCAGCAGACCAGGACTTAAGCCATAACGCCCTGCGTGCTAAAATGGCAAAACCTGAATTCTTTGCCGCTAATTTAGCCAGTTGGAAAGCGGCATCTGTAATGAAAGAATTAGCCAACTTAAGGGCCTTAATTCTGTCTAGTGATGTCGCGAACTGTTCGCCGGAGAACAGTTCCCGGCGATCTTAGCTTGTTCGCGTTCGATGCGATGTTCGATCCGCCCCCTATTCGTCATCATTGAGGAAACTTTGACCCTGTATCTCACAGTCTGCAGACACATTTCAGCCAATCAGCAGCAGACACTCCCTCACAGACCCTCCCAGCTCCTGGGCAGCAGCCATTTTAGATTCATTACAATCCTGCATTCTTAGTGAGAGGAGGTTTAGTGCTGCTGCTGCTGATTTTATAGGGAAATAGATAGCAAGGCTAGTGTATTTAGTGTCCACTACAGTCGAAGGACTCATCTAATCTCTGCTGTAAGGACAGCACCCCAAAAAGCCCTTTTTAGGGCTAGAACTTCAGCCCAAAAAGCCCTTTTTTTCAGTTTTTTTTTTTGTAATTTTATTTGCATTTGCCTGCCTGTCAGCCTGTGTGTGAGGCTCACAGCATATACTGTGATTAGTGCCACCACTGATATCTGCTTAACATTAGTGTAAATTAAAAAAAAAAAAAACTTTTACATCATTTTGCTAGTGTAATCTAATTTCATTTTCTATCAGGCCTGTGTGTCAGGCCCACATCATATACTGTGATTAATTCTTATGTGCCCCACTGATATCTGGTTAACATTAGTGTAAATTAAAAAAAAAAAACTTTTACATAATTTTGCTAGTGTAATCTAATTTCATTTTCCATCAGGCCTGTGTGTCAGGCCCACATCATATACTGTGATTAATAGCTCTGTTTTCCACCACTTATATCTGGTTTAACATTAGTGTAATTTAAAAAAAAAAAAAACTTTTACATCAGTCTTCTAGTGTTATTTAATTTTAGTTGCCAGGCCAGCCTGCCACTAGTGCCAGCCTGTGTGTCAGGCTGCCAGCATATACTGTGCCTACTTCCATCCTCAGTGCCACCACTCCTATCTGGTGTAACATTAGTGTAACTTTTTTTTTTTTTTTTAAACTTTTACATCAGTCTGCTAGTGTTATTTAAATGCAGTTGCCTGTCTGCCAGCGTGTGTGCCAGGCCCACTTTCCAACTAGTGCCACGAATCATATTTGTTATAACAGTAGTGTAAATATTTAAAATAAAAACTTTTTTGACTGTGAATCATCAGTCTGCTAGTGCAATTGAATTGCAGTTGCCTGCCTGCCAGCGTGTGTGCCAGGCCCACTTGCCAACTAGTGCCACCAATCATATTTGTTATAACAGTATTGTAAATATTTAAAATAAAAACTTTTTTGACTGTGAATCATCAGTCTGCTAGTGCAATTGAATTGCAGTTGCCTGCCGGCCAGCGTGTGTCCCAGGCCTACTTGCCAACTAGTGCCACCAATCATATTTGTTATAACAGTATTGTAAATATTTTTAATAAAAACTTTTTTGACCGTGAAACATCAGTCAGCTAGTGTAATCTAATTGCAGTTGGCTGCCTCCCAGCGTGTGTGCCAGGCCCACTTGCCAACTAGTGCCACCAATCCTATTTGTTATAACAGTAGTGTAAATATTTAAAAAAAAAACTTTTTTGACTGTGAAACATCAGTCTGCTAGTGTAATCTAATTGAAGTTGCCTGCCTGCCAGCGTGTGTGCCAGGCCCACTTGCCAACTAGTGCCACCAATCATATTTGTTATAACAGTATTGCAAATATTTAAAATAAAAAACATAATTTATGTAAGAACTTACCTGATAAATTCATTTCTTTCATATTAGCAAGAGTCCATGAGCTAGTGACGTATGGGATATACATTCCTACCAGGAGGGGCAAAGTTTCCCAAACCTCAAAATGCCTATAAATACAATCCCTCACCACACCCACAAATCAGTTTAACGAATAGCCAAGAAGTGGGGTGATAAGAAAAAAGTGCGAAAGCATAAAAAATAAGGAATTGGAAAAATTGTGCTTTATACAAAAAAATCATAACCACCACAAAAAAGGGTGGGCCTCATGGACTCTTGCTAATATGAAAGAAATGAATTTATCAGGTAAGTTCTTACATAAATTATGTTTTCTTTCATGTAATTAGCAAGAGTCCATGAGCTAGTGACGTATGGGATAATGAATACCCAAGATGTGGATCTTCAACGCAAGAGTCACTAGAGAGGGAGGGATAAAATAAAGACAGCCAATTCCGTTGAAAAATAATCCACACCCAAAACAAAGTCTTAATCTTATAATGAAAAAAAATGAAATTATAAGCAGAAGAATCAAACTGAAACAGCTGCCTGAAGTACTTTTCTACCAAAGACTGCTTCTGAAGAAGAAAACACATCAAAATGGTAGAATTTAGTAAAAGTATGCAAAGAAGACCAAGTTGCTGCTTTGCAAATCTGATCAACCGAAGCTTCATTCCTAAATGCCCAGGAAGTAGAGACTGACCTAGTCGAATGAGCTGTAATCCTTTGAGGCGGAGTTCTACCCGACTCAACATAAGCATGAAGAATCAAAGACTTTAACCATGATGCCAAAGAAAAGGCAGAAGCCTTCTGACCTTTCCTAGAACCAGAAAAGATAACAAATAGACTAGAAGTCTTTCGGAAATCTTTAGTAGCTTCAACATAATATTTCAAAGCTCTAACTACATCCAAAGAATGCAACGATCTTTCCTTAGAGTTCTTAGGATTAGGACACAATGAAGGAACTACAATTTCTCTACTAATGTTGTTAGAATTCACAACCTTAGGTAAAAATTTAAATGAAGTTCGCAAAACCGCCTTATCCTGATGAAAAATCAGAAAAGGAGACTCACAAGAAAGAGCAGATAATTCAGAAACTCTTCTAGCAGAAGAGATGGCCAAAAGAAACAAAACTTTCCAAGAAAGTAATTTAATATCCAGCAAATGCATAGGTTCAAACGGAGGAGCTTGAAGAGCCCCCAGAACCAAATTCAAACTCCAAGGAGGAGAGATTGACTTAATGACAGGTTTTATACGAACCAAAGCCTGTACAAAACAATGAATATCAGGAAGATTAGCAATCTTTCTGTGAAAAAGAACAGAAAGAGCAGAGATTTGTCCTTTCAAGGAACTTGCAGACAAACCTTTATCCAAACCATCCTGAAGAAACTGTAAAATTCTAGGAATTCTAAAAGAATGCCAGGAAAAATGATGAGAAGAACACCAAGACATGTAAGTCTTCCAGACTCGATAATATATCTTCCTAGATACAGATTTACGAGCCTGAAACATAGTATTAATTACGGAGTCAGAGAAACCTCTATGACTGAGAATCAAGCGTTCAATATCCTGATGGAAAAAAGGACCTTGCGATAGAAGGCCTGGTCTTAACGGAAGAGTCCACGGTTAGCAAGTAGCCATCCGGACAAGATCCGCATACCAAAACCTGTGAGGCCACGCTGGAGCCACCAGCAGAACAGACGAACACTCCTTTAGAATCTTGGAAATCACTTTTGGAAGAAGAACTAGAGGCGGAAAGATATAGGCAGGATGATACTTCCAAGGAAGTGACAATGCATCCACTGCTTCCGCCTGAGGATCCCTGGATCTGGACAGATACCTGGGAAGCTTCTTGTTTATATGAGAAGCCATCAGATCTATTTCTGGAAGTCCCCACATTTGAACAATCTGAAGAAAAACCTCTGGGTGAAGAGACCACTCGCCCGGATGTAACGTCTGGCGACTGAGATAATCCGCTTCCCAATTGTCTATACCTGGGATATGAACCGCAGAAATTAGACAGGAGCTGGATTCCGCCCAAACAAGTATTCAAGATACTTCTTTCATAGCCAGAGGACTGTGAGTCCCTCCTTGATGATTGACATATGCCACAGTTGTGACATTGTCCGTCTGAAAACAAATGAATGACTCTCTCTTTAGAAGAGGCCACGACTGAAGAGCTCTGAAAATCGCACGGAGTTCCAAAATGCTGATTGGTAATCTCGCCTCCTGAGATTCCCAAACCCCTTGTGCTGTCAGAGACCCCCATACAGCTCCCCAACCTGTCAGACTTGCATCTGTTGAGATCACAGTCCAGGTCGGAAGAACAAAAGAAGCCCCCTGAACTAAACGATGGTGGTCTGTCCACCACGTCAGAGAGTGTTGTACAATCGGTTTTAAATATATTAATTGTGATATCTTTGTATAATCCCTGCACCACTGGTTCAGCATACAGAGCTGAAGAGGTCGCATGTGAAAACGAGCAAAGGGGATCGCGTCCGATGCAGCAGTCATAAGACCTAGAATTTCCATGCATAAGGCTACCGAAGGGAATTATTGAGACTGAAGGTTTCGACAAGCTGAAACCAATTTCAGACGTCTTTTGTCCGTCAGCGACAGAGTCATGGACACTGAATCTATTTGGAAACCTAAAAAGGTTACCCTTGTCTGAGGAATCAACAAATTCTTTGGTAAATTGATCCTCCAACCATGTTCTCGAAGAAACGATACAAGTTGATTCGTATGAGATTCTGCTAAAAGTGAAGACTGAGCAAGTACCAAGATATCGTCCAAATAAGGAAATACCACAATACCCTGTTCTCTGATTACAGATAGAAGGGCACCGAGAACCTTTGTAAAAATCCTTGGAGCTGTTGCTAGGCCAAACGGCAGAGCCACAAACTGGTAATGCTTGTCTAGGAAAGAGAATCTCAGAAACTGATAGTGATCTGGATGAATCGAAATATGCAGATATGCATCTTGTAAATCTATTGTGGACATATAATGCCCTTGCTGAACAAAAGGCAGAATAGTCCTTATAGTTACCATTTTGAATGTTGGTATCCTTACATAACAATTCAATATTTTTAAATCCAGAACTGGTCTGAAGGAATTCTCCTTCTTTGGTACAATGAAGAGATTTGAGTAAAACCCCAGCCCCTGTTCGAGAACTGGAACTGGCACAATTACTCCAGCCAACTCTAGATCTGAAACACATTTCAGAAATGCTTGAGCCTTCACTGGATTTATTGGGACACGGGAAAGAAAAAATCTTCTTGCAGGAGGCCTTATCTTGAAGCCTATTCTGTACCCTTGAGAAACAATGTTCTGAATCCAAAGATTGTGAATCGAATTGATCCAAATTTATTTGAAAAAACATAATCTGCCCCCTACCAGCTGGGCTGGAATGAGGGCCGCACCTTCATGTGGACTTGGGAGCTGGCTTTGGCTTTCTAAAGGGCTTGGATTTATTCCAGACTGGAGATGGTTTCCAAACTGATACTGTTCCTGTAGGGGAAGGATCAGGCTTTTGTTCCTTATTATGACGAAAGGAACGAAAACGATTAGCGGACCTAAATTTACCTTTAGATTTTTTATCCTGTGGTAAAAAAGTTCCTTTCCCCCCAGTAACAGTTAAAATAATAGAATCCAACTGTGAACCAAACAATTTATTACCCTGGAAAGAAAGGGAAAGCAAAGTTGACTTAGAAGACATATCAGCATTCCAAGTTTTAAGCCATAAAGCTCTTCTAGCTAAAATAGCTAAAGACATATACCTGACATCAACCCTAATGATATCAAAGATGGCATCACAAATAAAGTTATTAGCATGTTGAAGAAGATTAACAATGCTATGAGTATTATGATCTGTTACTTGTTGTGCTAAAGCTTCTAACCAGAAAGTTGAAGCTGCAGCAACATCCGCCAAAGATATAGCCAGTCTAAGAAGCTTTTCTTAGAAAGGATTCAATTTTCCTATCTAAAGGATCCTTAAAGGAAGTACTATCTGCCGTAGGAATAGTAGTACGTTTAGCAAGAGTAGAGATAGCCCCATCAACCTTAGGGATTTTGTCCCAAAACTCTAATCTGTCAGATGGCACAGGATATAATTGCTTAAACCGTTTAGAAGGAGTAAATGAATTACCCAAATTATTCCATTCCCTGGAGATTACTTCAGAAATAGCATCAGGGACGGGAAAAACCTCCAGAATAACTACAGGGGGTTTAAAAACCGTATTCAAACGATTAGATTTAGTATCAAGAGGACCAGACTCCTCTATTTCTAATGCAATTAAGACTTCTTTAAGCAAAGAACGAATAAATTCCATTTTAAATAAATAAGAAGATTTATCAGTATCAATCTCTGAAACAGAACCCTCTAAACCAGAAAAATCAGTATCAGAAACAGAATCAGAATGAAGATGTTCGTTTAAAAAGTCATCTGAAACTTAAGAAGTTTTAAAAGACCTTTTACGTTTACTGGAAGAAGGAATAACAGACATAGCCTTCTTAATAGATTTAGAAACAAAATCTCTTATGTTAACAGGAACACCCTGAATATTAGATGTTGATGGAACAGCAACAGGTAATGGAACATTACTAAAGGAAATATTATCTGCATTAGAAAGTTTGTCATGACATTCATCACAAACAACAGCCGGAGAAACAGTTACCACAAGTTTACAACAAATACACTTAACTTTGGTAGATCCAGCATCAGGCAGCGATTTTCCAGAAGTAGCTTCTGATTCAAGGTCAATCTGAGACATCTTGCAATATGTAATAGAAAAAACAACATATAAAGCAAAATTATAAAATTCCTTATATGACAGTTTCAGGAATGGGAAAAAATGCCAATGAACAAGCTTCTAGCAACCAGAAGCAAATAAACAATGAGACTTAAATAATGTGGAGACAATAATGACGCCCATATTTTTTAGCGCCAAAAAAGACGCCCACATTATTTGGCGCCTAAATGCTTTTGGCATTTTTCTTTTTAGCGACAAAAATGACGCCACATCCGGTAACGCCGACACTGGCGACTGAGATAATCCGCTTCCCAATTGTCTATACCTGGGATATGAACCGCAGAAATTAGACAGGAGCTGGATTCCGCCCAAACAAGTATTCAAGATACTTCTTTCATAGCCAGAGGACTGTGAGTCCCTCCTTGATGATTGACATATGCCACGGTTGTGACATTGTCCGTCTGAAAACAAATGAATGACTCTCTCTTTAGAAGAGGCCACGACTGAAGAGCTCTGAAAATCGCACGGAGTTCCAAAATGTTGATTGATAATCTCGCCTCCTGAGATTCCCAAACCCCTTGTGCTGTCAGAGACCCCCATACAGCTCCCCAACCTGTCAGACTTGCATCTGTTGAGATCACAGTCCAGGTCGGAAGAACAAAAGAAGCCCCCTGAACTAAACGATGGTGGTCTGTCCACCACGTCAGAGAGTGTCGTACAATCGGTTTTAAATATATTAATTGTGATATCTTTGTATAATCCCTGCACCACTGGTTCAGCATACAGAGCTGAAGAGGTCGCATGTGAAAACGAGCAAAGGGGATCGCGTCCGATGCAGCAGTCATAAGACCTAGAATTTCCATGCATAAGGCTACCGAAGGGAATTATTGAGACTGAAGGTTTCGACAAGCTGAAACCAATTTCAGACGTCTTTTGTCCGTCAGCGACAGAGTCATGGACACTGAATCTATTTGGAAACCTAAAAAGGTTACCCTTGTCTGAGGAATCAACAAATTCTTTGGTAAATTGATCCTCCAACCATGTTCTCGAAGAAACGATACAAGTTGATTCGTATGAGATTCTGCTAAAAGTGAAGACTGAGCAAGTACCAAGATATCGTCCAAATAAGGAAATACCACAATACCCTGTTCTCTGATTACAGATAGAAGGGCACCGAGAACCTTTGTAAAAATCCTTGGAGCTGTTGCTAGGCCAAACGGCAGAGCCACAAACTGGTAATGCTTGTCTAGGAAAGAGAATCTCAGAAACTGATAGTGATCTGGATGAATCGGAATATGCAGATATGCATCTTGTAAATCTATTGTGGACATATAATGCCCTTGCTGAACAAAAGGCAGAATAGTCCTTATAGTTACCATTTTGAATGTTGGTATCCTTACATAACAATTCAATATTTTTAAATCCAGAACTGGTCTGAAGGAATTCTCCTTCTTTGGTACAATGAAGAGATTTGAGTAAAACCCCAGCCCCTGTTCCAGAACTGGAACTGGCACAATTACTCCAGCCAACTCTAGATCTGAAACACATTTCAGAAATGCTTGAGCCTTCACTGGATTTATTGGGACACGGGAAAGAAAAAATCTTCTTGCAGGAGGCCTTATCTTGAAGCCTATTCTGTACCCTTGAGAAACAATGTTCTGAATCCAAAGATTGTGAATCGAATTGATCCAAATTTATTTGAAAAAACGTAATCTGCCCCCTACCAGCTGGGCTGGAATGAGGGCCGCACCTTCATGTGGACTTGGGAGCTGGCTTTGGCTTTCTAAAGGGCTTGGATTTATTCCAGACTGGAGATGGTTTCCAAACTGATACTGTTCCTGTAGGGGAAGGATCAGGCTTTCGTTCCTTATTATGACGAAAGGAACGAAAACGATTAGCGGACCTAAATTTACCTTTAGATTTTGTATCCTGTGGTAAAAAAGTTCCTTTCCCCCCAGTAACAGTTAAAATAATAGAATCCAACTGTGAACCAAACAATTTATTACCCTGGAAAGAAAGGGAAAGCAAAGTTGACTTAGAAGACATATCAGCATTCCAAGTTTTAAGCCATAAAGCTCTTCTAGCTAAAATAGCTAAAGACATATACCTGACATCAACCCTAATGATATCAAAGATGGCATCACAAATAAAGTTATTAGCATGTTGAAGAAGATTAACAATGCTATGAGTATTATGATCTGTTACTTGTTGTGCTAAAGCTTCTAACCAGAAAGTTGAAGCTGCAGCAACATCCGCCAAAGATATAGCCGGTCTAAGAAGCTTTTCTTAGAAAGGATTCAATTTTCCTATCTAAAGGATCCTTAAAGGAAGTACTATCTGCCGTAGGAATAGTAGTACGTTTAGCAAGAGTAGAGATAGCCCCATCAACCTTAGGGATTTTGTCCCAAAACTCTAATCTATCAGATGGCACAGGATATAATTGCTTAAACCGTTTAGAAGGAGTAAATGAATTACCCAAATTATTCCATTCCCTGGAGATTACTTCAGAAATAGCATCAGGGACGGGAAAAACCTCCGGAATAACTACAGGGAGTTTAAAAACCGTATTCAAACGTTTAGATTTAGTATCAAGAGGACCAGACTCCTCTATTTCTAATGCAATTAAGACTTCTTTAAGCAAAGAACGAATAAATTCCATTTTAAATAAATAAGAAGATTTATCAGTATCAATCTCTGAAACAGAACCCTCTAAACCAGAAAAATCAGTATCAGAAACAGAATCAGAATGAAGATGTTCGTTTAAAAAGTCATCTGAAACTTAAGAAGTTTTAAAAGACCTTTTACGTTTACTGGAAGAAGGAATAACAGACATAGCCTTCTTAATAGATTTAGAAACAAAATCTCTTATGTTAACAGGAACACCCTGAATATTAGATGTTGATGGAACAGCAACAGGTAATGGAACATTACTAAAGGAAATATTATCTGCATTAGAAAGTTTGTCATGACATTCATCACAAACAACAGCCGGAGAAACAGTTACCACAAGTTTACAACAAATACACTTAACTTTGGTAGATCCAGCATCAGGCAGCGATTTTCCAGAAGTAGCTTCTGATTCAAGGTCAATCTGAGACATCTTGCAATATGTAATAGAAAAAACAACATATAAAGCAAAATTATAAAATTCCTTATATGACAGTTTCAGGAATGGGAAAAAATGCCAATGAACAAGCTTCTAGCAACCAGAAGCAAATAAACAATGAGACTTAAATAATGTGGAGACAATAATGACGCCCATATTTTTTAGTGCCAAAAAAGACGCCCACATTATTTGGCGCCTAAATGCTTTTGGCATTTTTCTTTTTAGCGACAAAAATGACGCCACATCCGGTAACGCCGACACTTTTGGCGCAAAAACGTAAAAAAATGACGCAAAAAAATTTTTGTGCCAAAAAAGTCCGCGCCAAGAATGACGCCATAAAATGAAGCATTTTCAGCCCCCGCGAGCCTAACAGCCCACAGGAAAAAAGTCAAATTTTAAGGTAAGAAATCATTGGTTTATTCATATGCATTATCCCAAATATGAAACTGACTGTCTGAAATAAGGAACGTTGAACATCCTGAATCAAGGCAAATAAATGTTTAAACACATATATTTAGAACTTTATAAAAAAGTGCCCAACCATAGCTTAGAGTGTCACAAAATAAAACTTACTTACCCCAGGACACTCGTCTACATGTAGTAGAAAGCCAAACCAGTACTGAAACGAGAATCAGTAGAGGTAATGGTATATATAAGAGTATATCGTCGATCTGAAAAGGGAGGTAAGAGATGAATCTCTACGACCGATAACAGAGAACCTATGAAATAGACCCCGTAGAAGGAGATCAATGAATTCAAATAGGCAATACTCTCTTCACATCCCTCTGACATTCACTGCACACTGAGAGGAAAACCGGGCTCCAGCCTGCTGCGAAGCGCATATCAACGTAGAATCTAGCACAAACTTACTTCACCACCTCCATGGGAGGCAAAGTTTGTAAAAACTGATTTGTGGGTGTGGTGAGGGGTGTATTTATAGGCATTTTGAGGTTTGGGAAACTTTGCCCCTCCTGGTAGGAATGTATATCCCATACGTCACTAGCTCATGGACTCTTGCTAATTATATGAAAGAAACTTTTTTGACTGTGAATCATCAGTCTGCTAGTGCAATTGAATTGCAGTTGCCTGCCGGCCAGCATGTGTACCAGGCCCACTTGCCAACTAGTGCCACCAATCATATTTGTTATAACAGTAGTGTAATTATTTAAAAAAAAAACTTTTTTGACTGTGAAACATCAGTCTGCTAGTGTAATCTAATTGAAGTTGCCTGCCTGCCTGCCTGCCAGCGTGTGTGCCAGGCCCACTTGCCAACTGTCGCGATCACTCAGCTCAGCTGCCGATCGCTTCCTTTTCTCTCTGACAGCGCAGTAGCGCTTTCCTGGTTGCTTAGCAACCCTGTTCTCTTCGGCCCCTTCTGCTGACGTCACTGGGCCTTCTTATTCTGGCGTCTCCTCACCTCGGGGCCTGTTTGTTCTATTCCTGGCTTGTAAGTAACTTTTGATTACTTGTTTGAAATACGAATTGCTGGCTTGTTTAATTCCTAAACCCGCTTAACCCTTCCTGCCTGATTTCTGTTATCTGGAATATTGCTTGTTTGGACATTCTACTGTTTAACCCCATACTGCCTGATTACACGCTGCTGGAACTTTGCTTGTTTGACCATTCTACTGTTTAACCCCATATTGCCTGATTACACGCTGCTGGAACTTTGCTTGTTTGACCATTCTACTGTTTAACCCCATACTGCCTGATTACACGCTGCTGGAACTTTGCTTGTTTGACCATTCTACTGTTTAACCCCATACTGCCTGATTACACGCTGCTGGAACTTTGCTTGTTTGACCATTCTACTGTTTAACCCCATACTGCCTGATTTCACGCTGCTGGAACTTTGCTTGTTTGACCATTCTACTGGTTAACCCCTGCCTGCCTGATTCCTTGTTGCCGGTTTTTGCTTGATGGATTACTCTTTTGGTTTACCCTAACTACCTGAAGTTCTTCTCCTGACCCTGCTGTACCATCTTCCAGTTTATTTCTGTGAGTATACTATTGCAGCTGTCGCAGGGTCAGGTCCTGGAATATACTCACAGTGCTAGAGTGTTATTCTAACATCATTTTAGCATTTGGGTCTAACTCTGGACTTAACCTATCCTGACACCAACTAGTGCCACCAATCATATTTGTTATAACAGTATTGTAAATATTTAAAATAAAAACTTTTTTGACTGTGAATCATCAGTCTGCTAGTGCAATTGAATTGCAGTTGCCTGCCTGCAAGCATGTGTGCCAGGCCCACTTGCCAACTAGTGCCACCAATCGTATTTGTTATAACAGTATTTTAAATATTTAAAATAAAAACCTTTTTGACTGTGAATCATCAGTCTGCTAGTGCAATTGAATTGCAGTTGCCTGCCTGCCAGCGTGTGTGCCAGGCCCACTTGCCAACTAGTGCCACCAATCATATTTGTTATAACAGTAGTGTAAATATTTAAAAAAAAACTTTTTTGACTGTGAAACATCAGTCTGCTAGTGTAATCTAATTGAAGTTGCCTGCCTGCCAGCGTGTGTGCCAGACCCACTTGCCAACTAGTGCCACCAATCATATTTGTTATAACAGTATTGTAAATATTTAAAATAAAAACTTTTTGACTGTGAATCATCAGTCTGCTAGTGCAATTGAATTGCAAATGCCTGCCTGCCTGCCAACATGTGTGCCAGGCCCACTTGCCAACTAGTGCCACCAATCATATTTGTTATAACAGTATTGTAAATATTTAAATAAAAAAACTTTTTTGACTGTGAAACTTCAGTTAGCTAGTGTAATCTAATTGCAGTTGCCTGCCTCCCAGCGTGTGTGCCAGGCCCACTTGCCAACGAGTGCCACCAATCATATTTGTTATAACAGTAGTGTAAATATTTAAATAAAAAAACTTTTTTGACTGTGAATCATCAGTCTGCTAGTGCAATTGAATTGCAAATGCCTGCCTGCCTGCCAGCATGTGTGCCAGGCCCACTTGCCAACTAGTGCCACCAATCATATTTGTTATAACAGTATTGTAAATATTTAAATAAAAAAACTTTTTTGACTGTGAAACATCAGTCAGCTAGTGTAATCTAATTGCAGTTGCCTGCCTCCCAGCGTGTGTGCCAGGCCCACTTGCCAACGAGTGCCACCAATCATATTTGTTATAACAGTAGTGTAAATATTTAAAAAAAAAAATTTTTGACTGTGAAACATCAGTCTGCTAGTGTAATCTAATTGAAGTTGTCTGCCTGCCAGCGTGTTTGCCAGGCCCACTTGCCAACTAGTGCCACCAATCATATTTGTTATAACAGTAGTGTAAATATTTAATAAAAACACTTTTTTGACTGTGAAACATCAGTCTGCTATTGTAATCTAATTGAAGTTGCCCGCCTGCCAGCGTGTGTGCCAAGCTCCATTTGCCAAGTTAGTGGCACCACTCATATTTGTTGTAACAGTAGTGTAAATATTTCAAACAAAAACTTTTTTGACTGTGAAACATCAGTCAGCTAGTGCAATCTAATTACCGTTGCCTGCCTGCCAGCGTGTGTGCCAGTCCCACTTGCCAACTAGTGCCACCACTCATATTTGTTATAACAGTAGTGTCAATATTTAATAAAAAAAAACTTTTTTGACTGTGAAACATCAGTCTACTATTGTAATCTAATTGAAGTTGCCTGCCTGCCTGCCAGCGTGTGTGCCAGGCCCACTTGCCAAGTTAGTGGCACCACTCATATTTGTTTTAACAGTACTTTTAATATTTAAAAAAATAAACATTTTTGACTTTGAAACATCAGTCTGCTTTTTTGTGTCAGGCTCACAGCGTATACTGTGCCACTTGCCCAGTGCCACCACTCATATCTTGTTTAATATTAGTGTAAGTGTACATTAAAAAAAAAAAAACTTTTTGGATTGTGAAACATCAGTCTGCTTTTTTGTGTCAGGCTCACAGTGTAAACTGTGCCCACTTGCCCAGTGCCACCACTCATAATTTGTTTAATAGTAGTGTAAGTGTACACTTAAAAAAAAATGACAGGCAGAAGCAGGCCACCCCGCAGGTGCCGTCGTGGTCGTGGTACTGTGATTCCCTTAGACCCTACAACTATGCACAGTGTTCAGAGGCCACGTGCCATGGACGCAAAAAGTTCTGAGGAGGACCTAGTTGAATGGCTAACACAGGACACCCAATCTTCTACAGCTTCCGCTCCTAACCTTGACGCACCATCCACCTCCAGCTTAGCTTCGGGCACCTCTCAAGTGACTAGTGCCACTCGCCCGCCTGCCGCCACCACCAACACTAGCACCACAACTGCTTCACTTGATCTGTCAGAGGAGTTATTGACACATCATTTGGAAGAAATGAGTGATGCGCAACCATCATTGACAGAGGATGTAGATAACAGTGATATGTCTCAGTCAGGCAGCATTACAGACATGGACGTACTGTGTGATGATGATGATGATGATGATGTTGTACCCGCTGCTGCTTCCTTTGTTGATTTGTCAGATACAAGTGAAGCGGTTGATGATGATGTGTCCGTGGATGTCACGTGGGTGCCCGCTAGAAGAGGAGAAAAAGAGGGGGAAAGTTCAGATGGGGAGACAGAGAGGAGGAGGAGGAGACGAGTTGGAAGCAGGGGGAGGTCATCGCAAGGCGCTAGTGGCACAGTCAGACAGCATGCATCGGCACCCGGGGTCAGCCAGACAGCACGCCAATCAACGCATGCTGTTGCCACCACCAGAATGCCGTCATCGCAGAGCTCAGCAGTGTGGCTTTTTTTTGTGTGTCTGCCTCTGACAACAGCAATGCCATTTGCAACCTGTGCCAAAAGAAACTGAGTCGTAGGAAGTCCAACACCCACCTAGGTACAACTGCTTTGCGCAGGCACATGGTCTCACATCACAAACGCCGATGGGAAGAACACATGAGTAGAAGCAGCACACAAACTCAAAGCCGCCATCCTCCTCCTGGTCCAGCATCTTCAGCCACGTCAACCACTGCTGTCCTCCTTGCCCCCTCTCAACCATCCTCCACTCAGTCTCTCTTACGTAGCAGTTCCTGGTCATCTGCCCACAGTCAGGTGTCTGTCAAGGACATGTTTGAGTGTAAGAAGCCAATTTCCCAAAGTTACCCCCTTGCCCGGCATCTGACAGCTGGCTTGTCTGAACTCTTAGCCCGCCAGCTTTTACCATACAAGCTGGTGGAGTCTGAGGTGTTCAAAAAAATTTGTAGCTATTGGGACACCGCAGTGGAAGGTACCCGGCCGAAATTTCTTTTCACAAAAGGCAATCCCCAACCTGTACTCGATTGTGCGAAAGGAAGTAATGGCATGTCTGGCACACAGCATTGGGGCAAGGGTCCATCTGACCACTGATAGCTGGTCTGCAAAGCATGGTCAGGGCAGGTATATCACCTACACTGCGCATTGGGTAAACCTGCTGACGGCTGATAAGCATGGAATGCGTGGCTCTGCAGAGGAGCTGGTGACACCGCCACGACTTGCAGGCAGGCCTGCTGCTACCTCCTCTACTCCTCCTACTCCATCCTCTTCCATAACCTCTTCCTCGGCTGAGTCCTCTTCTGCTGCTGCGTCTTGCTCCACTTCAACAGCACCCCCCAGCTCCCCAGGTACTATTCAACATCCCGAATACGGCAGTGTCACGCCGTCTTGGGGTTGACTTGCCTGAAAGCCGAGAGTCACACCGCACCAGCACTCCTGTCCGCCCTGAATGCACAGGTGGATCAGTGGCTGACTCCGCACCAACTGGAGATTGGCAAAGTTGTTTCTGACAACGGAAGTAATTTGGTGGCGGCATTGAAATTGGGCAAGTTGACACATGTGCCGTGCATGGCACATGTGTGTAATTTGATTGTACAACGATTTGTGCATAAGTACCCAGGCTTAAAGGACGTCCTGAAGCAGGCCAGGAAGGTGTGTGGCCATTTCAGGCGTTCCTACATGGCCATGGCGCACTTGTCAGATATCCAGGGGCGAAAAAACCTGACAGTGAGGCGCTTGATTTGCGACAGCCCGACACGGTGGAATTCAACACTCCTAATGTTCGACCGCCTGCTCCAACAAGAAAAAGCTGTTAACGAGTATTTGTATGACCGGGGTGCTAGGACAGCCTCTGGGGAGCTGGGGATTTTTTTGCCACGTTACTGGACGCTCATGCGCAATGCCTGTAGGCTCATGCGTCCTTTTGAGGAGGTGACAAACCTAGTCAGTCCCATCAAAGGCACCATCAGCGACATCATACCATTTATTTTCTTCCTGGAGCGTGCCCTGCGAAGAGTGCTAGATCAGGCCGTAGATGAGCGTGAAGAGGAAGAGTTGTGGTGTCCATCACCACCAGAAACAGCCTTATCAGCATCGCTTGCTGGACCAGCGGCAACGCAGGAAGAGGATTGTGAGGAAGAGAAGTCAGAGGAGGAATGTGGCTTTGAGGAGGAAGAGGAAGACCAAGCACAACAAGCATCCCAGGGTGCTCGTTGTTGTCACCTATCTGGTTCCCGTGGTGTTGTACGTGGCTGGGGGGAAGAAGATAACTTCAGTGAGATCAGTGAGGACGAGGAACGGGACATGATTAGCTCGGCATCCAACCTTGTGCAAATGGGGTCTTTCATGCTGTCGTGCCTGTTGAGGGACCCTCGTATAAAAAAATCTGAAGGAGAACGAGCTGTACTGGGTGTCCACGCTACTAGACCCCCGGTATAAGCATAAAGTGACTGAAATGTTACCGAATTCCCGCAAGTCGGAAAGGATGGAGCAGTTCAAAAATAAATTAAAAAGTATGCTTTACACAGCGTATAAGGG
Organism: Bombina bombina; assembly: GCF_027579735.1. Taxonomy (NCBI): domain Eukaryota; kingdom Metazoa; phylum Chordata; class Amphibia; order Anura; family Bombinatoridae; genus Bombina; species Bombina bombina. The sequence goes on from NC_069508.1 coordinate 45,395,730, forward strand.
TGATGTCACAGCACAACGGGAATCTAACAGGGGAAGAGATGGCATATGTGGTGGTATTTCATGCTGTTGTGCCTGTTGAGGGTCGGGGACCCTCGTATAAAAAGGCTGAAGGAGAACGACCTGTACTGGGTGTCCAAGCATCTTTTTCCATATCCCGGTTCCTAAAAATTATCTCCGGGTTCCTAAAATCGATGCCATACCTGTACTCTATTGTGCAAAAGGATGGCATATGTGGTGTTTCATGCTGTTGTGCCTGTTGAGGGTCGTGGACCATCGTATAAAAAGGCTGAAGGAGAACGACCTGTACTGGGTGTCCAAGCATGTTTTTTGTTCAATTTCCCTGGTTCCTAAAAATTATCTCCTGGTTCCTAAAATCGATGCCATACTTGTACTCTATTGTGCAAAAGGATGGCATATGTGGTGTTTCATGCTGTTGTGCCTGTTGAGGGTCGGGGACCCTCGTATAAAAAGGCTGAAGGAGAACGACCTGTACTGGGTGTCCAAGCATCTTTTTCCATCTCCCGGTTCCTAAAAATTATCTCTGGGTTCCTAAAATCAATGCCATACCTGTACTCTATTGTGCAAAAGGATGGCATATGTGGTGTTTCATGCTGTTGTGCCTGTTGAGGGTCGGGGACCCAAGTATAAAAAGGCTGAAGGAGAACGACCTGTACTGGGTGTCCAAGCATCTTTTTCCATCTCCCGGTTCCTAAAAATTATCTCCGGGTTCCTAAAATCGATGCCATACCTGTACTCTATTGTGCAAAAGGAAGTAACCTTACCATGGGTCTAAGACCGCATGTTTTATTGTTATACTTTGTCAGGGTAATCATGCAGGCCATATAGACCTCCCCCGATAGGGGGAGTAACAGGGATTAAACTGCTAAGAATAGTACTACTTAACACAACCTAGTTACCATGGGTCCCAGACCACATGTTTTATTGTTATACTTTGTCAGGGCAATCAGGCAGGCCATATAGACCTCCCCCGATAGGGGGAGTAACAGGGATTAAACTGCTAAGAATAGTACTACTTAACACAACCTAGTTACCATGGGTCCCAGACCGCATGTTTTATTATTATACTTTGTCAGGGTAATCAGGCAGGCCATATAGACCTCCCCCGATAGGGGGAGTAACAGGGATTAAACTGCTAAGAATAGTAATACTTAACACAACCTAGTTACCATGGGTCCCAGACCGCATGTTTTATTATTATACTTTGTCAGGGTAATTATATATCTATCTATTTATCTTCTATCGATTCTATCTAACTATCCATCTATGTATATCTATCTATCAAATCTATCTATCTCGTGGCCGGACTGTTTTGTGACAGCCACTTGTGTTTCGGCCAAATTTGAAGTAGGAGGACAGACCGAGCATCTTCTTCCATCTCCCTGTTCCAAAAATGCAGGCCATATAAACCTCCCCCGATAGGGGGAGTAACAGGTAGTAGTAAACTGCTAAGAATAGTACTACTTAACACACCACGGGTCCCAGAACGCATGTCTTATTGTTATACTCTGTCAGGGAAATTATATATCTATCTATTTATCTATCGAATCTATCTAACTATCAATCGTATCTATCAAATATATATTGCATCTATTGATCTATGTAATTCGTATCTATCAAATGTATATTGCATCTTTTGATCTATGTAATTCGTATCTATCAAATGTATATTGCATCGATTGATCTATGTAATTCATATCTATCAAATGTATATTGCATCTATTGATCTATGTAATTTATATCTATCATATGTATATTGCATCTATTGATCTATTTAATCTATGTATCTATCTATCAAATCTATCTATCTCGTGGTTGTGCAAATGGACTGTTTGCGGTTGTTTGCGGTGCGTTACACTGAGAGTTTGGTCTGTCACTGTCAAGCGGGCGTAACCCTTACACTACCTGATCGATACAACATCATACCTGATGTTTTAAAGCACGTTATTCCAAACAATTTAGGAATGTTAGGTGATTTAGGCCCTTTATGGCTTAAAACCAGACTCTGCATCAACTATGTAATTTTCCGTGGGAGTTTTGCCATGGATCCCCCTCCGGCATGCCCCAGTCCAGGTGTTAGTCCCCTTGAAACAACTTTTCCATCACTATTGTGGCCAGAAAGAGTCTCTGTGGGTTTTAAAGTTCGCCTGCCTATTGAAGTCAATGGCAGTTGCCCGGTTCGCGAACATTTGCGGAAGTTCAAGTCCGCCGTTCGCGAACTGAAATTTTTAGGTTCGCGACATCACTAATTCTGTCCATAATATCCTCTAATGGAGTCTCCATCTGAAGAGCCTCTTCTAGAGCCTCGAACCAGAAAGCAGCTGCAGTAGTTACAGGAACAATGCACGCAATAGGTTGGAGAAGAAAACCTTGATGAACAAAAATTTTCTTCACGAGACCCTCTAATTTTTTATCCATAGGATCTTTGAAAGCACAACTGTCTTCGATAGGTATAGTTGTACGCTTAGACAGAGTAGAAATAGCTCCCTCCACCTTAGGAACTGTCTGCCACGAGTCCCGCATGGTGTCAGATATGGGAAACATTTTCTTAAAAACAGGAGGGGGAGTGAACGGAATACCTGGTCTATCCCACTCCTTAGTAATAATATTCACAATCCTCTTAGGGACTGGAAAAACATCAGTGTAAACAGGAACCTCTAAGTATTTATCCTTTTTACACAATTTCTCTGGGACCACTATAGGGTCACAATCATCTAGAGTCGCTAATACCTCCCTGAGCAATAAGCGGAGGTGTTCAAGCTTAAATTTAAAGGCCGTCATATCAGAATCTGTCTGAGGGAGCGTCTTTCCTGAATCAGAAATTTCTCCCTCAGATAACAAATCCCTTACCCCTACTTCAGAACATTGTGAGGGTATATCGGATACGGCTACTAAAGCGTCAGACGGCTCAGCATTTGTTCTTAACCCAGAGCTGTCCCGCTTTCCTTGTAAACCAGGCAGTTTGGATAAAACCTCTGTGAGGGTTGTATTCATAACTGTGGCCATGTCTTGTAAAGTAAATGAATTTGACGCACTAGAGGTACTTTGCGTCACTTGTGCGGGCGTTACTGGTTGTGACACTTGGGGAGAGCTAGATGGCGAACCCTCATTTTCTTCTGACTGAGAATCATCTATTGCTCTATTTTTAAGTGCTAAAATATGTTCTTTAGGCATTTTGTTATATGAGAGACTGTTCTTAACCTCTAAGGAGAGCTTTGACTTGACCCTGATCCGGATTGATAACTCTAACACAAAGACAGACGAAATATAGCTGCCTGCGCCATTGAGGCCTACTTTGTCTACTAAACCCAGATTGGTGACTCTATCAGGCTTGAGAGGGACAGCGTGTGAGCGATATATCTCGACAGAGCCATGGAGCCGAACGCTATATGGGAGGAGGATTTCAAGCGAATGGTGGATTACCGGTTTGAATGTCTAACACAGTGCCTTACAACATGGGTGGCTGAGGTGACGCAGATTTCGGACTTCGACATCACTCAGAAGCCGGTGGAGGTGGATTCACTTGAGCCCCTACAAGGTGAACAGAGTGGACCGCTTCTCTCTACGACAGTAGTCTGTGCTGAACGATCAGCTAACAGGGGGCTATTTGCTCTAACAGGGCACCACTTTGTACCTATCCCACCTCCTACAGCGATCTTGGGAGGTTTCCTTCAGGCAACGATGCCATGTGGTGCTGCAGCTGCGAAGCACTCTGCTGCAATGTTTTTCAATCTACCCAGCACTTCATCGACTCACAACAATAAAGCTGAAGCTGAGGAAACACAGTTAGCTAAAATTCTGACACATCGGAAGCTCCATAGAGAATGGATTTTAAAACTCCTCAGACTCGGAGTTGGCTAGGTAATTCTATCCTCAGTCTGAAAGAGGACTCTGCACAAAGTTCATTTCAGCTTGCTCACGCTACTAAGAAGTTCAAATAGTTCAGTTATTATTGAATGTTCAGTGCTGTCTTATATACGTTCAATTGGTAAAGATTGGTTATGTTTGTTTTTTTCTGATCTACTTCATCTTTAATTGTTTGCATTTTCCACTATCGTTTAAGCCTTTTCTGCTGATGTGCTACAAAGTGGACTGAATTTTCCAAAACTCTATTAGTCCTTTATGGGATTTGATTACCAGTGGGAACTCTTATTAAAGGGACAATGGGGTTACTATCTAAGTGTGGGCTACGAGTGAACAAAAGCTACCTAATTTTTACAACTATAGTTTGGTCTAAAACATAATTTATGCTTACCTGATAAATTTATTTCTCTTGTAGTGTATCCAGTCCACGGATCATCCATTACTTATGGAATATATTCTCCTTCCCAACAGGAAGCTGCAAGAGTCCACCCACAGCAAAGCTGCTATATAGCTCCTCCCCTAACTGCCATATTCAGTCATTCGACCGAAAACATGCAGAGAAAGGAAAAACCATAGGGTGCAGTGGTGACTGTAGTTCAAATGAAAAAATTACCTGCCTTAAAGTGACAGGGCGGGCCGTGGACTGGATACACTACAAGAGAAATAAATTTATCAGGTAAGCATAAATTATGTTTTCTCTTGTTAAGTGTATCCAGTCCACGGATCATCCATTACTTATGGAATACCAATACCAACGCTAAAGTACACGGATGATGGGAGGGACAAGGCAGGTACTTAAACGGAAGTTACCACTGCCTGTAAAAAAACCTTTCTCCCAAAAATAGCCTCCGAAGAAGCAAGGTATCAAATTTGTTAAATTTGAAAAGTATGAAGCGCAGACCAAGACTCCGTCTTGTAAATCTGTTCAACAGAAGCCACATTTAAAAAAGGCCCAAGTGAAAACCACAGCTCTAGTAGAATGAGCTGTAATCCCTTCAGGAGGCTGCTGTCCAGCAGTCTCATAAGCTAAATGAATTATGCTTTTTAACCAAAAAGACAGAGAGGCTGCTGAAGTCTTTTGACCTCTCCTCTGTCCAGAATAGACAACAAACAAGGTGAACGTTTGATGAAAACTGTAGTAGCTTGTAAGTAAAACTTTAAAGCACAAACCACGTCCAATATTGTGTAATAGACGTTCCTTCTTTGAGGAAGGATTAGGATACAAGCATGGAACAACTATCTCTTGAGTGATGTACTTGTTAGATACCACCTTAGGAAAAAACCCAGGTTGGTACGCAGGACTACCTTATCCGTACGAAGGACCAGATAAGGAGAATCACATTGTAACACAGATAACTTGGAGACTCTACAAGTCGAGGAATTAGCTAGCCAAAAGGAACTTTCCAAGATAAAGATTGATATCTATGGAACAAAAAAGGTTCAAACGGAACTTCTTGAAGAACCTTAAGAATCAGGTTTAAGCTCCATGGTGGAGCAACAGTTTTAAACACAGGCTTGGATCTAACCAAAGCCTGACCAAATGCCTGAACGTCTAGAATACCTGCCAGACGCTTGTGCAAAAAAATAGACAGAGTAAAAATCTGTCCCCTTTTAAGGAATTAGCTGACAACCCTTTTCTCAAAAACATCTTGGAGAAAAGATAATATCCTGGGAATCCAGACTTTACTCCATGAGTAACCCTTGGATTCATAACAATCAGATATTTACACCATATCTATGTTCAATTTTCCTAGAGACAGGCTTTCATGTCTGTATTAAGGTATCAATGACTGACTCTGAGAAGCCATGCTTTGATAACATCAAGCGTTCAGTCTCCAGGCAGTCCATCTCAGATTGATTCTATTTAGATGGTTGAAAGGACCCTGAGGTAGAGGGACCTGTCTCAGAAGCAGAGACCGTGATGGAAAGGATGACATGTCCACCAGATCTGCATACCAGGTCCTGCGTGGCTACACAGGCACTGTCAAAAACACCAAAGCCCTCTCCTGCTTGGTCTTGACCTCCGGAGGAAATCCCACTCCCCCGGAAGAAAAGTCTGACGACTTAGAAAATCCACCTCCCAGTTCTCAACACCTGGGATATGGATAGCTGATAGACAAGAGCGAGTCTCTGTCCAGTGAATTATTGTAAGACTTCTAACATCGCTAGGGAACTTCTGTTCCCCCTTGATGGCTGATGTAAGCCACAGTCGTGTATATTGTCCGACTGAGTATGATGTACCTCAGAGTTGCTAACTGAGGCCAAGTCTGAAGAGCATGGAATATCACTCCCAGTTCCAGAATATTTATTAAAAGGAGGGTCTCCTCCTAAGTCCACTATCCCTGAGCCTTCAGGGAGTTCCAGACTGCATCCCAACCTAAAAGGCTGGCATCTATTGTAACAATTGTCCCATCTGACCTGCGGAAGGTCATACCCTTGGACAGATGGACCCGACATAGTCACCAGAGAAGAGAATCTCTGGTCTCTTGGTCCAGGTTTAACAGGGGGACAAATCTGTGTAATCCCCGTTCCTCTGACTGAGCATGCATAGTTGCAGCGGTCTGAAATGTAGACATGCAAACGGTACTATGTCCCTTGCCGCTACCATTAAGCCGATTTCATTCATGTACTGAGCCACCGAAGGGCGCGGATGGGATGAAAAAACACGGCAGAAATTTAGAAACTTTGACAACCTGGACTCCGTCAGGTAAATTTTCATTTCTACAGAATCTATCAGAGTCCCTAGGAGGGAAACCCTTGAGATTGGGGATAGAGAACTCTTTCCTTGTTCACTTTCCACCCATGTGATCTCAGAAATGCCAGTACTACGTCCGTATGAGACTGGGCAATTTGGATGTTTGACGCCTGTATCAGGATGTCGTCTAAATAAGGGGCCACTTCTATGCCCCGCGGTCTAAGGACCGCCAAAGCGACCCCAGAACCTCCATAAAGATTCTTGGGGCTGTAGATATCCCAAAGGAAAGAGCTACAAACTGGTAATGCCTGTCTAGAAAGGCAAACCTGAAAAACGATGGTGATCTTTATGCATCACAATGTGAGGATAAGCATCCTTCAAATCCATTGTAGTCCTCTATTGACTCTCCTGGATCATAGTTAAGATGGTACGAATAGTTTCCATCTTAAATGACGGAATTCTGAGGAATTTGTTTAAGATCTTTAGATCCAAAATAGGTCTGAAGGTTCCCTCTCCTTGGGAACCACAAACAGATTTGAGTAAAAACTCTGTCCCTGTTCCTCTCTTGGAACTGGATGGATCTCGTACACAATGTAAGAATGCCTCCTTCTTTATCTGGTTTGCAGATAATTGTGAAAGGCGAAATCTCCCCTTTTTTGGGGGGGGAATCTTTGAAATCCAGAAGATATCTCTGGGATATAAATTCCAATGCCTAGGGATCCTGGGCATCTCTTGCCCACGCCTGGGCGAAGAATGAAAGTCTGCCCCCTATAGGATCCGTTACCGGATAGGGGTCCGTTCCTTCATGCTGCCTTAGAGGCAGCAGCAGGCTCCTTGGCCTGCTTATCTTTGTTCCAGGTCCGATTGTCTCCAGACCGCCTTGGACTGAGCAAAAATTCCCTCTTGTTTTGCCTTAGAGGAAGAGGATGCCACACCTGCCCTGAAGTTTTTAAAAGGTACGAAAATTAGACTTTTTTTTTTTTTTTTCCCTTGATTTAGACCTATCCTGAGGAAGGGCATGACCTTTTCCTCCAGTGATATAAGCAATAATCTCCTTCAAACCAGGCCCGAATAGGTATTGGAAAAACATCAGTACACACCGGCACTGCATATTATTTATCCAGTCTACACAATTTCTCTGGCCCTGCGATTGTACACATTCATTCAGAGCAGCCAAAGCCTCCCTGAGCAACAAGTGGAGGTTCTCAAGCATAAATTTTAAATGTAGAAATATCAGAATCAGGTTAAATCATCTTCCCTGAGTCAAAAAAAATCACCCACAGACTAAGCATATTGTGAGGTAGTATCATACATGGTTCTTAAAGCGTCTGTATGCTCTGTATCTACCCCCAGAGCTAACTGCTTTCCTTTAATTTCAGGTAGTCTGACTAATACTGCTGCCAGAATATTATTCACCACCTTTGCCATGTCTTGTAAAATAAACGCTATGGGCGCCCTTGATGTACTTGGCGCCATTTGAGCGTGAGTCCCTGAAGCGGGAGTCGAAGGGTCTGACACGTGGGGAGAGTTAGTCGGCATAACTTTCCCCTCGACAGAATCCCCTGGTAAAAGAAACGCTATGGGTGCCCTTGATGTACTAGGCGCCATTTGAGCGTGAGTCCCTAAAGCGGGAGTCAAAAGGTCTGACACGTGGGGAGAGTTAGTCGGCATAACTACCCCCACGACAGAATCCTCTGGTGATAATGTTTTTAAAGACAAAAAATGATCTTTATTGTTTAACATGAAATCAGTACATCTGGTACACATTCTAAGATGGGGTTCCACCATGGCTTTAAAACATAATGAACACAGAGCTTCCTCTATGTCAGACATGTTAGAACAGACTAATAATGAGACTAGTAAGCTTGGAAAACACTTTAAATCAAGTTAACAAGCAAATATATAAAACGTTACTGTGCCTTTAAGAGAAACACATTTTGTCAAAATTTGAAAAACAGTGAAAAAAAGGCAGTAAAACAAACTAAATTTTTACAGTACATGTAATAAGGTAACAGAGCATTGCACCCACTTGCAAATGGATGATTAACCCCTTAATGCAAAAAACAGATAAAAAAAAACAACCACATAGACGTTTTTAAAAACAGACACAACAAACTGCCACAGCCAACAGTGGGAAGCTTCAGTTAACTGTTTCTATGCAAAATTTAAGCCAGCCATGTGGAAAAAACTTAGGCCCCAATAAGTTTTATCACCAAACATATGTTAAAAAACAATTAAACATGCCAGCAAACGTTTTAAAACACATTTTTACAAGAGTATGTATCTCTATTAATAAGCCTGATACCAGTCGCTTTTACTGCATTTAAGGCTATACCAACATTACAGTGTTATCACCAATGTACGTTAAAAAACGATTAAACATGCCAGCAAACGTTTTAAAACACATTTTTATAAGAGTATGTATCTCTATTAATAAGCCTGATACCAGTCGCTATCGCTGCATTTAAGGCTTTACTTACATTACTTCGGTATCAGCAGTATTTTCTTAGTCAATTCCATTCCTAGAAAAATATTTTACTGCACATACCTTATCTGCAGGAAAACCTGCACGCCATTCCCCCTCTGAAGTACCTCACTCCTCAGAATGTGTGAGAACAGCAAATGGATCTTAGTTACGTCTGCTAAGATCATAGAAAAACGCAGGCAGATTCTTCTTCCAAATACTGCCTGAGATAAACAGCACACTCCGGTGCCATTTAAAAATAACAAACTTTTGATTGAAGAATAAACTAAGTAGAAAGCACCACAGACTCTCACAACCTCCTATCTATGTTGAGGCTTGCAAGAGAATGACTGAATATGGCAGTTAGGGGAGGAGCTATATAGCAGCTTTGCTGTGGGTGGACTCACTCTTGCAGCTTCCTGTTGGGAAGGAGAATATATTCCATAAGTAATGGATGATCCGTGGACTGGATACAAACAAGAGAAATAAGCAGCTCATATTTGTGTTTATGATAATTTGTTTGTCTGTTACATTATGTTTTCTCAAAGGTTACCTAGATTTGCTGTTTCTATATTTGATTTGTATTACACTATACAGACCTAGATTGCTTGAGTTATATATTTAAAGACAAGCTATATGGCAGAATTTGGCTTTAAACTAATATTCCTAGATAAAGGATGCAATAGCCATTCTATACCACCAGAGGGGAGTCATGGTTTAATTTCAACCTGTTCACCACGATGTTTTGTGCTCAATATTTTTTAGAAGACAGGAGTTGGATAAAAACATTAACCCCTGGCTATGTATGAACTCACTGTACACACATATGCTGAGCTTCATGTTATTGATATACACCATACTACCTCCCATTTCTCATATTTATATCACACCCAATTAATGTTTGCTCTGATATTCTTATAGAGATACAACAGAGTTACTGGCCTCAGATATTAAGGGCTAAAACAATTTCTGTTATTCCTTTCTAACCTTCAATTAAAGAGCATGATCTGTACTATTGCCATTAGTTAAGGGTGGTCTTACACCTTACATTATATTTATCTTACCATCTCCCCCCCACACACATAATGAACCTCCTTTTTTAGGAGGACTACTCATGCGACTTATCTCTTTCTTGTGCCGCAACCTTACTACAGTTTTTATTAATAATAACCCTTGCAGTAAGTCTTGATGTTAACTTTGTTTTATTATATCTACCGTAGCAGGACTGCTTGGGTATTCAGAGCAATATATTTACTTATCTCATCATATCCTTTATACAGTAAACTGATACTTTCATTTCATTTTTGCTATCATTTCAAATGTCTATTACTCTACTATTCTAAGTTTACAGGTTCAAAAGTGATAATTTGATTTTTGTTTTACTCTTGGCTTATGTGGAAAATGACAACAAAGAAAAAAGAAAACGGGGTTCCAGTCTCTACTATTAGAATGTCTATATTGGGAATTTCTTTTTCTTTGTATCTATAGAGACTCTGTTAAAATGGAATACATTATTCATGCTTGTTATTATGATATGATATTCCATATAAGTTGTATTGTTTCAGCAAAAGCTCAATAAATAAAATATATATATAAAAAAAAATAAAAAAAATATGTTCTTTATAGTTTATAGACATATCAGTGCAAGTGGGACACATTCTAAGAGGGGGTTCCACAATGGCTTCTAAACACATTGAACAAGGCTTTTCCTTGGTGTCAGACATGTTAAACAGGCTAGTAATGTAACAAGCAAGCTTGCAAAACACTTTAATCAAAGCAAATAACACTTAGAAAAAAACGGTACTGTGCCTTTAAGAGAAAAAAAGCGGCCCAAACTCTGCAAAACAGTGTAAAAAAGCAGTAAACTCAACGAAATTTTTACAGTAGAATCATAAAGCCTTAGTAACTTTGCACAACTATGCAAATAAACAATTAACCCCTTAATGTAAAAACCGGATTGACAAAACGTCAAAACCGGTAAAAAAAACGTTCAGCACCTTGCCACAGCTCTGCTGTGGCACCTACCTGCCCTTTAGGAACGATTTGTGGGGAAAAATACTTATTTACAGCCCTCAAATACAGAAGGAACCTCTGGAGAAGCAGTTGGAGGTCTCTGAGGAAAATAAACTGCGCAACGGAGGAGTAAAAATAGGCCCCTCCCACCTCACTCAATGTTTTGGGGCCTAGCAGAAACACAACAGAGTGTTTCTTAAACTAGCCATGTGGGTTAATAACCCTAAAACAAGCCACAATGACCCCTTAAAGTCCCTCAAAAAACGTTATATTTGCATCTTTTCTAAATAAACAAAAACGTTTTTTCCTATCAGTGTCACCAGTAACTAATGAGCCCTTCATGCAATCTGGGATTCCTACCAAGTGTCTGAATACAGCTTACCCTTTCCTCATGGGGATATTGCCAGCCTTTTCTAGAATTAACACAGTCTGTCTAGAAAAAAAAATAGACTGAACATACCTCAATGCAGTTTACCCTGCAAACCATTCCCCCAACTGCAGTTTTCCTGTACTCTTCAGCCCTTGTGAGAACAGCAGTGGATCTTAGTTACAAAGTGCAAAGATCATTATCCTCCTTGCAGAAATCTTCATCCCTTTTCTGCCAGAGAGTAAATAGTACACACATAGTAAAACACCACAGGAAGCCAGTGAATATATTAGGTCCTTATAGGTACATAGTATATATGACTCTATTGATGGAGAGTATCAGTGTGTTTCGCTTATACTACAATCTCGGCTAGGTTCCCTGTTTTTGTGTGCTGTTTTTGTGTGTGTGTTTTCTTTTTTTTTTTTTGTGTTGTCTTTTGCTTTAAAAAAACCCAGAGGCAGGAATGGTTAACATAGTATCATGGAATGTGGGGAGGATAACCTCCCCAGCTAAGAGATCCATAATCTTAAAACTTCTAAAAAAGAAGAATCCAGATATTGTTCTATTACAGGAGACTCATCTCCAGGACGAGGAGATGGGTAAACTTAAATACAATTGGGTAGGAGAAATAATCTCGGCCCCGGGACCTAAACGTAAGAGAGGGGTAGCGATTCTTTTTTCAAGAAAATTTGAGTATAAAATTATTTTACAAGAGAGGGATGTAGGGGGGAGATATATTATATTAGAAATAGAATATGGAGGTACTACATTAGTCATTTGTAATGTATATGGTCCAAATGAATTAGACTCAAGGTTCTGGGATAAATTATTTATTAAACTTTTCCCTTATATAAATAAGAATTTAATCATTGCTGGAGATTTTAACATGACAGCAAACCCAGTGATAGATAGAATGAGGAGGGGTGATCGCCCTGCAGGCAGAAAAGTAGAAGAAAGACTATTTAGTAAATTTCGCAATAAACTCAATCTGTATGATGTATGGCGATTAAAAAACCCTGACTCAAAATCCTTTTCATGTATATCCAAGACACATAGAACAATGTCTCGTATAGACCTCTTTTTAATAAATGAAGTAATGCTATCGCTTGATGTAAATCCAACAATAGATGATATAGTCATTTCTGACCACGCGATAATTGGATTGGAGATAGATGGTATTAAACTTAATAAATCAGGAGCCAACAATTTTTTCTTTCCGAAATATCTTGTACAAGATATCAAATTTAATAGATTTCTAGTACATAAATGGAATCAATATAGATCAGAAAATAAAAACTACTATTACAAGATAGAGACGTTTTGGGAAGCTGCAAAAGCGGTGTTACGTGGCGAAATAAAAGCATATTTGGTTAAGTGGAAAAAAAAGATACGGGCGCAGGATATACAATTGGCAAATCAATTAAAAAACAACTATAAACTATATGTTAACAACCCTAATAACATAACTTGGATCAGTTATATGAAAGCTAAATCAGATAGAGAGGGGTTCATAAGGGGTAAAAATGCCAAGCAGGATAGAAGAGCGAATGCTTTTTTTTCTAGTTATCATGGGAGGTCAGTAAAATTTTTAGCTAAGATAATTAAGGGAGGGCGGAGTGGTAGTAAAAATATTGCTTGTATCAAGAAAGGCGACACGAGAATTACATCACCAAGTCAAGTGAGATTTGCCGGGTAATGTATGAGTATTTCCAAGAAATGTACACAGTAGGTCCATGTAATGAAGAGGTTAAAAAGCAATTTTGTAATAAATTGCTCCTACCACAAATTTCATTAGAGGAACTTACAGAACTGAATCAACCTATAATGGTAGAAGAAATTTTGAAAGCTATAGACAAGGTTAAAACAAATAAAGCACCTAGACCGGATCAAATACCCGCGGAATTTTACAAAATACTTAAAAATTATGTTGGGGATACGCTCCGAGACCTATTTAACCAATATTTTATTAAAAATTCTTTAGAATCTAGTCTCTTCTGTGCCTCTACGGTTATCTTATGACATAAAAAGGATAAAGATCCAGAAAACCCTAATGCATATCGACCAATCTCATTGTTAAGCAATGATTATAAAATCCTTACAGCCATAATTGCAGAGAGGTTGAAAAATTTATTAACAATTTGATCCATACTGATCAATCAGGCTTTATGCCAGGGAGAAGTATATCCAAAAACATACGAAAAGTCTTGTTTGTTTTGAGTCATTATTGGAATAAAATTAATTCGGATGATATATCAAATAAGGTAGATCTAGCTTTATTAACTTTTGACGCTGAAAAAGCATTTGACGCAATAGTTTGGGACCACTTATTTACTGCACTTTCACATTTTGGTATAACTGGTAAATTTCTTAACTTCATTAAGCTGATATATATGGCCCCTTGTTCTTCTCTTTACATTAATGGGTATCTCTCACCAAAAATAATATTGACTAAAGGGACTAGACAAGGTTGTCCCTTGTCACCACTATTGTTTAACCTCTCGATAGAACCACTAGCGGTTAAATTAAGACAAGGGCTAGAAGGAATTAAGCAGGGAAATGATAAGGTAATTCTATCATTATATGCGGATGATATAATACTCTTTTTGTCTAGAACAGCAAGTTCTATTCCAAGATTATTAGATATAATCAATGAATTCGGTGCATTTTCAGGGTATAAAGTAAATTATTCTAAGTCAGAAATTCTATGGATTAACCGTATCAAAAGGCCTCTTTTTCATCATCCTTTCCGCGAAGTTGAGCATATTAAGTATTTAGTTCTATATTTAAGTTTAAATCCTTCCTTGTGGTACACATTAAATCATCTTAAGTTCTTCCATGAAAGTAAAATCTTGCTAGAAAAATGGAGACCACTACCTATTTCGGTGTCTGCGAGAATTATGGTATTAAAGATCTTTTTGTTTCCGCGTTTATTGTACATACTTCAGAATCTGCCAATTTTCATTACACATATGGATATGAAGAAATATGAAAAAGAATGTAACTCCTTTATATGCGGTAAAAAAAGAGCTAGATTTGCAAAGCAAATCCTATATTTAGATAAAGATAGTGGTGGGTTTGGACTCCCAAATCTTAAAATATATAATCATGTTACAATGTTAAAGGTGGCAGTTGATTGGTTAACGGAAAAGGAACATTGCTCTCTTATAGACATCAAAAATAGTCTGGTTAAACCATTTGCATTAAAAGCGATACTACATACCCCTATAAATAAACTACCCGCACTGGTATTGGATAACAAGACTATTAGTAATGTGGTTAGAGCTTGGCAAAAATTTTGTTTAGATCTTAAGATAAAATTTAGGTTCTCTAAGTTTATGCCTATTGTAGGGCATCCAGAGTTTATCCCAGGATTAAGTTTCGGCATTTTCCATAAATGGAAAAGAAAAGGTATAGAGTATCTGGAACAATTAATTGATAAAGACCTGGGAGTATTAAAAACTTTTACACAATTACAACAAGAATTTGATTTACCTAGACAGCATTTCTTTGCCTTTTTACAGATTAGACAATTCTATAAATATTTAACTCTCTTACCCTCAGATAGTAAGCAGTGGGGGATAATAGAATCTGGCTTACAGATATATCGGATGGGTTTCCATTCAATTTCATTCTGGTACAAAATGAGAATGAAAATCCTTGGTAGCAGACATTTAGAAGTGCTTACTCTAAAGTGGCAAAAAAAATTCCCTGATTTATTAGCTCAAGACATTAAACAAAGTATAGCGTTGAATGGGTATAAGTATATTTCTTGTAAAGAATCGCACAGTTATCTGATAAATCAAGCTTATATTACGCCTTCTCGTTTAGCTAAATGGGATAAGAGGTCTAACGGGAACTGTTTCCATTGTTCTGCTCCCCGGGCAGACATACTCCACTGCTTGTGGTCCTGTCCTAGGATATTTCAATTATGGAATAAAATAGCTTATTGGCTGAATAGGTTTGTGAAACAATCTGTGACATTCACTCCCGAGAGTATCTTCTTTTTCCTCTTTTCCATACAATTCACTAAAGAGGAATATATCCTTATTATTACAGCAATACAAATAGCAAGGAACCTAATTCTTCGATACTGGAAAGTTAAAAGGTACCCAAGTATAGCTGAATTTGGGCAAAAAATTATTACACAACTAACTATAGAACAAATGAATATAGAGTCAAATAATGAAAGTCAGTTTAAAGGTTTCTATAATAAGTGGATAGGTATCATCAGGTCACAATCAGTGGAGTTTCAAACTGATATTTTGAGACCTTTTTATAAGGCCGGCTTTTTAATTCCGGGGGAGGAGTTAGTTACTAGGTAGTTGGGAAGCCCTACAATTTTAGTGGGTTTGTTTAGGAAATGCCTCTGGGTTTTGTGTTGTGTTGTTGTTGTTTTTGTCTTGTGTTCTCTGTGTTGGTCATCCAATATATATGTGTTTTTAGGTTGGGGAAAAAAAAAACATTTCAGGCATTAAGGAAAACTGGATTTTGGTTGTAATAGATAGGTTTATTGGTACAGAGGGATCTCTATAAAGAAAGATCTTATATTGATATATATATTTTTTTTTTTTTGAGGAAAGCTGAATTGTGTTGTTTTCTGACTCATCTTTCCTATGTGCTATGCTTTCCTTTTGTATTTTAGTTAATATGGAAAAGTGGAGTTTGAGCACAGCCGATAAGATTTATGAGTAGGATAACTGGATCATTTTGTTCTTGATGTATGTTTTGTTTCTTGTTTTTTATGTTTTTTTTCCCTTCTGTTCCCTGTATGCTGTGTTTTCATTTATTGTAACTATGTGGAAGATATGCTGAATTGGTGTGTAAATAAAGAATTTTTTTTAAAAAAAATAGTACACACCGATACCATTTAAAATAACAAACTTTTGCTTGAGAAATAAAAAACTAACATTTTTGTCACCACACTCACTTCACCCTTCCTAGTACTTAGAGTAGGCAAAGAGAATGACTGGGGGGTGGAGCTAAGGGAGGAGCTATATAGACAGCTCTGCTGTGGGTGCTCTCTTTGCCACTTCCTGTAGGGAAGGAGAATATCCCACAACAGGCAGGTAAGTAGCACTCTAATTAATCATCAAAGGTATACAGGTGCATCCTAGAATAAAGAATATTAACAACATAGAGAAGAGAGTAGAAACCTCAAAATAACATAATTTATGCTTACCTGATAAATTCCTTTCTTCTGTAGTGTGATCAGTCCACGGGTCATCATTACTTCTGGGATATTAACTGCTCCCCTACAGGAAGTGCAAGAGGATTCACCCAGCAGAGCTGCATATAGCTCCTCCCCTCTACGTCACTCCCAGTCATTCGACCAAGGACCAACGAGAAAGGAAAAGCCAAGGGTGAAGTGGTGACTGGAGTATAAATTAAAAAATATTTACCTGCCTTAAAAACAGGGCGGGCCGTGGACTGATCACACTACAGAAGAAAGGAATTTATCAGGTAAGCATAAATTATGTTTTCTTCTGTTAAGTGTGATCAGTCCACGGGTCATCATTACTTCTGGGATACCAATACCAAAGCAAAAGTACACGGATGACGGGAGGGATAGGCAGACTCTTTATACAGAAGGAACCACTGCCTGAAGAACCTTTCTCCCAAAAATAGCCTCCGATGAAGCAAAGGTGTCAAATTTGTAAAATTTGGAAAAAGTATGAAGCGAAGACCAAGTTGCAGCCTTGCAAATCTGTTCAACAGAGGCCTCATTCTTGAAGGCCCAAGTGGAAGCCACAGCTCTAGTAGAATGAGCTGTAATTCTTTCAGGGGGCTGCTGTCCAGCAGTCTCATAAGCTAAACGAATTATGCTACGAAAAAAAAAAAAAAAACAGATTTAAGCAACTGCCAAGTGGAAAAATGGTGCCCAAACATTTATTCACTCAGTACCTCAGCAAATGAAAACGATTTTACATTCCAGCAAAAACGTTAAACATAATCTCTAGTTATTAAACAGCTTTATGTCTTTCTTACAGTGTAATTCTAGTGAAGTACCATTCTCCCAGAATACTGAAGTGTAAAGTATACATACATGACATTATATCGGTATGGCAGGATTTTCTCATCAATTCCATTGTCAGAAAATAAAAACTGCTACATACCTCTATGCAGATTCATCTGCCCGCTGTCCCCTGATCTGAAGTTTACCTCACTCCTCAGATGGCCGAGAACAGCAATATGATCTTAACTACTCCGGCTAAAATCATAGCAAAACTCTGGTAGATTCTTCCTCAAACTCTGCCAGAGAGATAATAACACACTCCGGTGCTATTTTAAAATAACAAACTTTTGATTGAAGATATAAAACTAAGTATAATCACCATAGTCCTCTCACACGACCTATCTAGTTGCTGGGTGCAAGAGAATGACTGGGAGTGACGTAGAGGGGAGGAGCTATATGCAGCTCTGCTGGGTGAATCCTCTTGCACTTCCTGTAGGGGAGCAGTTAATATCCCAGAAGTAATGATGACCCGTGGACTGATCACACTTAACAGAAGAAACGAGGATTCTAAAAGTCTAGGCAAAAATTTGCACAACTGTGAAGAATAAGGACATTCAAAGGATTCTTAAAGTACAAAAAGTTTAATAAAACATAGCTTCATACATCCAAACATTCAATCCACAAGTATGGATGAATCCGTGGACTTGATGCATCTTACAAGAGAAATATAGACTGCCTTATAAAATTCTAAAAAGACCTGCTAATTCTGCAGTTTTTTTTCTTTTAATTGAGATTTTTGCACAAACAAAAAAAAATATACACATCTTGTTATTACAAAGTCTACGTCTCCATCTTTCTGTGAGGACACAGTAGAAAGTCATAAAGGCTTCAAAAAGGAATAATCATCAGCCAATAGGATTAAATCAAATAAACACTTGTGAGTATCATTTGTCATCTCATAAATATTAACACATCCTTATAGAGGAAAAAAACCTTAAAGGGACACTAAACCCAAGTTTTTTATTTCATGACTCAGATAGAGCAGCAATTTTAAGCAACTTTCTGATTTACTGCTTTTATCAACTTTCCTTTGTTCTCTTGCTATCTTTATTTGAAAAGCAGGAATGCAAAGCTTAGGAGCTTACCCATTTTTGGTTCAGAACCTGAGTAGCGCTTGCTGATTGGTGGTTAAATGTAGCCACCAATAAGCAAGGGCTATCCATGGCGCTGAACCTAAATTGGGCCGGCTCCTAAGCTTTTCATTCTTGATTTTCAAACAAAGATGGCAAGAAAACGAAGAAAAAATTATAATAGGTGTAAATTAGACATAAATAACCTAATTTTCTTCTTTTTCTTATTTCTTCAGTTTTCTTAAAAGAACATGGAACCCAAAGTTGTTATTTCATTTTTCAGATAGAGAATACATGTCTCTAACTACTTCTATTATCAAATTGTCTTCGTTCTCATAATATTCTTTGCTGAAGAGATACCTAGGCAGGTAGTGTGCACATGCCTTAAAGCGGTGCCATAAAACATGTTGAGATCTGTGCATATCCTAAATGGGCTAATTAAAGGGACATTAAACCCCCCAAAAATATTTCATGATTCAGATAAAGAATACAATTTTAAATAACATTCCAATTTACTTCTATTATCTAATTTGCTTAATTCTTTAGATATCCTTTGTTGAAGAAATAGTAATGCACATGGGTGAGACAATCACATAAGGCATATTTGTGCAGCCACCAATCAGCAGCTACTGAACCTATCTAGATATTCTTTTCGGCAAAGGATATCAAGAGAATGAAGCAAATTAGATAATTGAAGTAAATTAGAAAGTTGTTTAAAATTGCATGCTCTTTCTAAATCACAAATTAAAAAAAATTGAGTTTATGTCCCTTTAAGTAAAAATAGTTTGCTTAAAAAAATGTTTAAAAATTGCTGGCAACTATTTTAAAATTACTTTAACAAATAAGCAAAATGACTTACATAGCCATGCTGTCTGTAGTAGTCTGATCCACCCGCACCCTTTTTTAGTGTTTAGCTTCAGAAACACAGGCATTGTATTTCAACTGAGTTTACAGCTGCTAATTTGCTTCTAGGCATGCTCCAGCATGTCATGAGCGTGCACAAGTCACAGCCACATGCACAGTTTGATCCTGGGAGTTGAGAAACATATTTTGCTTGCATTCACCCCTAGGGCCTAGGCTAACAGGCATAGGAGGTGACAATTCATGGTGCAGGGTGGAGTGCACAAGAAACTGCAAAACAATGTGCAGTCTGCAAAGATGTAATTTGTAAAGTAAGGCATTATAACAGCTATGCATTCTAATTTTGATGGAGGATACAAGTCCTCAGAGGGTGCGCAGGTGATGACAAATAGTTGATGTAAAGAAACTCAAAGGCGATGGCTGCACTCCCGATATTCGGTCCCGATGGAATCCGGAGCTGTGAGAAAGGAAGAGAAGAGAGGCGCCCAAACCATAAAACAGTATCGTGGTATACTAAAATATGAGCCCCTCGCTGCCAGATAGCCCCGCTGATCAAGATACTCACAAGAATGGCGGCACGGATGACGTGCCTCAAAGCGCAGGTCGGGACTATTGGGAGTCGCCCGACTGACACACCTCCGTGAGCGTACGTCACTCCCCGTCCACCAATCGGTAAGCACCTCTGTTGGCCTTGTATGTCTCCAAACAAACCCGAACACTGTCACTGAAGATATCAGGTATACTGCTTCGGGCACAGGCAGCAGATCTCGGCTTACAAAGGGGGATAGTGTGTGGTAGTAAAAACAACAGGATCGGACAGGTATATAAAAACGTCTGTATTTATTTTGAGAAGAAAACAACAGCAACACAACGGGGAGTGACGTACGCTCACGGAGGTGTGTCAGCCTGCGCTTTGAGGCACGTCATCCGTGCCGCCATTCTTGTGAGTATCTTGATCAGCGGGGCTATCTGGCAGCGAGGGGCTCATATTTTAGTATACCACGATACTGTTTTATGGTTTGGGCGCCTCTCTTCTCTTCCTTTCTCGCATTCTAATTTAATTGCTAATGAATCCCATTACATAGTTCTAATACATTTCTTATTCTTATTTTAGGAGACACACCCATATGAATATATATATAAAAATATGAATACAAGGGAGTGTTTTGTTTTGGTCTTTGTGTCTTAAAAAGCAAGTACACACACACACACACATATATACATATATATATACATATACAAAAATACTCAGCACTCCTAACAGGTTGCAATCAAATGATTTAATACTAATGAAATAATCATACAATTTCAACAGTATAATACATTGGAAAACTAATGTCAAAAAGACATATCAAAAAAGGGTACCTAACCTATCCTCACACAGACGAGCATACAGCATACACAGGCATACATAACACTCCCCCTTAGGCGTCCCTAAGGAGAAGAAAAGAGGCATATTTACAAAAATTACATAGTTCAATGGTGTGAACCAAAAAGCCCAAGATTTGTTGATATTTTGTAATCCATATATGTAATAATGTATTAGGCTTGATTGAAGCTCACTACAAACTTTATGTGAGTGGTAATTCTTGTAATCCACATGTAATGTCACAAACTGTCAAGCTTGATTGTAGTTCAATACACACAGTTCACTACCAATATGTCAACCACCATATATATAATGACCACCTGTTATTCTGGGTCTTAAACCCTTTCGAACTGAGGTCTATCACATCAGCTTGTCGTATATCCAAGACAGCTTAAATCAACAACACACACAACTTAGTCACTGATTCAGTTCAAAATCTTCTGATACGAATGCGTAAGGTGCAAAACTTGCTATAATAAGTCTCACTGAGAACACACAGTGACGAGTGTCACACAGAATATAGAAATGAAGATGTATATTATAACACTTTGCAATACAATAGACACCGAGTATACTTGCTGAAATTCTGTCCGGCTTCCTGTCGGATAACGCTCTATGAGCGCGTCGCCTCTCGGCTCTTGAAAAGGCTCTGTCCAGATTTGTGTAACGCTCAGTGAGCGTGATGACTTGCACCAAAGTATCGCATATATCAGTAGTCAGACTGACTACTGATATATGCAATACTTTGGTGCAAGTCATCACGCTCACTGAGCGTTACACAAACATTAACTGGATTGTCCTCTTGCATTTAAACCCTAGAAGACAGTGGTTGCCAAATATTCTTGTTACTATATCTATATATTTCTTTCATGTAATTGGCAAGAGTCCATGAGCTAGTGACGTATGGGATATACAATCCTACCAGGAGGGGCAAAGTTTCCCAAACCTCAAAATGCCTTTGAATACACCCCTCACCACACCCACAATTCAATTTTACAAACTTTGCCTCCTATGGAGGTGGTGAAGTAAGTTTGTGCTAAGATTTCTACGTTGACATGCGCTCCTCAGCATTTTGAAGCCCGATTCCTCTCAGAGTACAGCGAAAGTCAGAGGGATGTGAAGAGAGTATCACCTATTGAATGCAATGGTTTTCCTCACGGGAGATCTATTTCATAGGTTCTCTGTTATCGGTCGTAGAGATTCATCTCCTACCTCCCTTTTCAGATCGACAATATACTCTCATATACCATTACCTCTACTGATAACTGTTTCAGTACTGGTTTGGCTATCTGCTATATGTGGATGGGTGTCTTTTTGGTAAGTATGTTTTTTATTACTTAAGACACCCCAGCTATGGTTTGGCACTTTATGCATTTATATAAAGTTTTAAATATATGTATTGTACTTATATTTGCCATGAGTCAGGTTCATGCATTTCCTTGAACAGACTGTCAGTTTCATATTTGGGGAAAAAGTAAATTTATGCTTACCTGATAAATTGATTTCTTCTATGATACGACGAGTCCACAGATTAATCCTTTACTTGTTGGATATTATCCTCCTGCTAACAGGAAGCGATAAAGAGTATATATGTGTATATATATATATATATATATATATATATATATATATATATATAATATAGCTCCTCCCTTGACTCCACCCCCCCAGTCATTCGACCGAAGGTATAGGAAGAAAAAGGAGAAACTAAAAGGTGCAGAGTTGACTGAAGTTTTAAATAAAAAAATATAATCTGTCTTACATTGACAGGGCGGGCTGTGGACTCGTCGTATCATAGAAGAAATCAATTTATCAGGTAAGCATAAATTTACTTTTCTTCTATAAGATACGACGAGTCCACAGATTCATCCTTTACTTGTGGGATACAATACCAAAGCTACAGGACACGGATGAACAGGAGGGACAAGACAGATGCCTGAAGGCACCACTGCTTGAAGAACTTTTCTCCCAAAAATAGCCTCCGAAGAAGCAAAAGTATCAAATTTGTAAAATTTGGAAAAGGTATGAAGTGAAGACCAAGTCGCAGCCTTACAAATCTGTTCAACAGAAGCATAATTTTTAAAATCCCATGTGGAAGCCACCGCTCTATTAGAGTGAGCTGTAATTCTTTCAGGAGGCTGCTGTCCAGCAGTCTCGTATACCAAACGGATGATGCTTTTCAGCCAAAAAGAAAGAGAGGTAGCCGTAGCTTTTTGACCTCTACGTTTTCCAGAATAAACAACAAACAGAGAAGATGTTTGACGGAAATCTTTGGTCGCTTGAAAGTAAAACTTCAAAGCACGAACCACGTGCAAGTTGTGTAACAGACGCTCCTTCTTAGAAGAAGGGTTAGGACACAGAGAAGTAACAACAATTTCCTGATTAATATTCTTATTAGTAACAACCTTAGGAAGGAATCCAGCTTTGGTACGCAAAACCACCTTATTGGAATGGAAAACAAGATAAGGCGAGTCGCATTGCAATGAAGATAGTTCAGAAACTGTTCGAGCCGAAGAGATAGCAACTAAAAACAGAACTTTCCAAGATGGAAGCTTAATATCTATGAAATGCATACGTTCAAACGGAACCCCTTGAAGAACTTTAAGAACTAAATTCAAACTCCATGGCGGAGCAACAGGTTTAAACACAGGCTTGATTCTAACTAAAGCCTGACAAAACGACTGAACGTCAGGAACATCTGCCAGGCGCTTGTGCAGTAAAATTGATAAAGCAGATATCTGTCCCTTTAGGGAAGTACCTGATAACCCCTTCTCCAATCCTTCTTGGAGAAAGGACAAAATCCTAGGAATCCTGATATTACTCCATGAGTAGCCTTTGGATTCACACCAATAAAGATATTGTACGCCATATCTTATGGTAAAATATCCTAGTGACAGGCTTTCGAGCCTGAATCAAGGTATCTATGACCGACTCAGAGAATCCCCGTTTTGATAAAATCAAGCGTTCAATCTCCAGGCAGTCAGCCGCAGAGAAACTAGATTTGGATGCTGGAACGGACCTTGAATGAGAAGGTCCTGTCTCAGTGGCAGTGTCCACGGTGGTAGAGATGACATTTCCACCAGGTCTGCATACCAAGTCCTGCGTGGCCACGCAGGTACTATCAAAGGTACTATCAAAAACACCAAAGCCCTCTCCTGTTTGATTCTGGCAATCAGACGAGGAAGGAGAGGAAATGGTGGAAACACATAAGCCAGGTTGAACGACCAAGGTACTGCTAGAGCATCTATCAGTACTGCTTGAGGATCCCTTGATCTGGACCCGTAACAAGGAAGTTTGGCATTCTGACGAGATGCCATCAGATCCAATTCTGGTGTGCCCCATTGATGAATCAATTGTGCAAACACCTCCGGATGGAGCTCACACTCCCCCGGATGAAAAGTCTGACGACTTAGAAAATCTGCTTCCCAGTTCTCCACTCCTGGGATATAGATTGCTGATAGATGGCAAGAGTGAGTCTCTGTCCAAATTATTTTGGAAACCTCTATCATCGCTAGAGAACTCTTTGTTCCCCCTTGATGATTGATATATGATACAGTCGTGATATTGTCCAACTGGAATCTTATGAATCTGGCCGAAGCCAGCTGAGGCCACGTCTGAAGCGCGTTGAATATCGCTCTCAGTTCTAGAATATTTATTGGAAGGAGAGCCTCCTCCTGAGTCCACACACCCTGTGCTTTCAGGGAATCCCAGACTGCACCCCAGCCCAATAGGCTGGCGTCCGTCGTCACTATGACCCATGCTGGCCTGCGTAAACACATTCCCTGGGACAACCACCAAAGAAGAGAGTCTCTGGTCTCTTGATCCAGATTTATCTGAGGAGATAAATTTGCATAATCCCCATTCCACTGTCTGAGCATGCATAGTTGCAGTGGTCTGAGATGCAAGCGAGCAAACGAAACTATGTCCATTGCCGCTACCATTAGTCCAATTACCTCCATACACTGAGCCACTGACGGCCGAGGAATGGAATGAAGAGCTCTGTAGGTGGTTAAGATCTTTGATTTTCTGACCTCCCTCAGAAAAATTTTCATGTTTACCGAATCTCAGAGTTCCCAGGAATGGAACTCTTGTGAGAGGGATAAGTGAACTCTTCTGTACGTTCACCTTCCACCCGTGAGATCTTAGAAAAGCCAACACGATGTCCGTGTGAGAATTGGCTAGTTGGTAAGTTGACGACTGAATTAAGATATCGTCCAGATAAGGCGCCACTGCTATGCCCCACGGCCTTAGAACCGCCAAAAGGGACCCTAGCACTTTTGTGAAAATTCTGGGAGATGTGGCCAACCCGAAGGGAAGAGCCACAAACTGGTAATGCTTGTCCAGGAAGGCGAACCTGAGGAACTGGTGATCTTTGTGGATAGGAATGTGAAAATACGCATCCTTCAAATCTACGGTGGTCATATATTGACCCTTCTGGATCATTGGTAAAATAGTCTGAATGGTCTCCATCTTGAAGGATGGGACTCTGAGAAATTTGTTTAGGATCTTGAGATCTAAAATAGGTCTGAAGGTTCCCTCTTTTTTGGGAACCATGAACAGATTGGAGTAAAACCCCTGCCCCTGTTCTGCTTTTGGAACTGGGCAAATTACCCCCATAGTAAATAGGTCTTCTACACAGCGCAAGAACGCCTCTCTTTTTGTCTGGTTTACAGACAACCGTGAAAGATGAAATCTCCCCTTTGGAGGAGAATTTTTGAATTCTACAAGATACCCCCCCTGGGCCACAATTTCTAATGCCCAGGAATCCTGAACGTCTCTTGCCTTAGCGAAGAGAAAAAGTCTGCCCCCCACTAGATCCGGTCCCGGATCGGGGGCTGCCCCTTCATGCTGTCTTGGTAGCAGCAGCGGACTTCTTGGCCTGTTTACCTTTATTCCAGGTCTGGTTAGGTCTCCAGACAGACTTGGATTGAGCAAAATTCCCCTCCTGCTTTGTGGTAGGGGAGGAGGTAGCGGGACCACCTTTGAAGTTTCGAAAGGAACGAAAATTATTCTGTTTGGCTCTCATTCTATTTGTCTTATCCTGAGGAAGGGCATGGCCTTTTCCTCCAGTGATGTCGGAAAGGATTTCCTTCAGTTCAGGCCTGAATAGGGTCTTACCCTTGAAAGGAATAGCTAATAGCTTAGATTTTGATGACACATCAGCAGACCAGGACTTAAGCCATAATGCTCTACGCACCAAAATGGCAAAACCTGAATTTTTTGCCGCTAATTTAGCCAGTTGAAAAGCGGCATCTGTAATAAAAGAATTAGCTAGCTTGAGAGCCTTATTTCTATCTAAAATCTCATCCTTAAGAGCCTCCTCAAGAGCCTCGAACCAAAAAGCAGCTGCAGTAGTTACAGGAACAATGCACGCTATAGGTTGCAGAAGAAAACCCTGATGAATAAATATTTTCTTTAGAAGACCCTCTAATTTTTTATCCATAGGATCTTTGAAAGCACAACTGTCCTCAATAGGTATAGTTGTACACTTAGCTAGGGTAGAAACAGCTCCCTCCACCTTAGGGACCGTCTGCCACGAATCCCGAATGGTGTCAGATATGGAAAACATTTTCTTAAAAGTAGGAGGGGGAGAGAACGGAATGCCTGGTCTATCCCATTCCTTAGTAACAATGTCCGAAATCCTCTTAGGGACCGAAAAACATTAGTGTAAGAAGGAACCTCTAGATATCTATCCATTTTACACAATTTCTCTGGAGGAATTACAATAGGGTCACAGTCATCCAGAGTTGCTAAAACCTCCCTGAGTAACAAGCGGAGGTGTTCAAGCTTAAACTTAAAAGCCGACATCTGAGTCTGTTTGAGGGAACATCTTTCCTGAATCAGAAAGCTCTCCCTCAGAGAGCAATTCCCCTACCCCCAATTCAGAGCGTTGCGAGGGTACATTGGAGATGGCTAATAAAGCATCAGAGGGCTCAGCATTTACTCTCATATCGGACCTACTGCGCTTCCCCTGCAAACCAGGCAGTTTAGATAATACCTCTGTGAGGGTAGTAGACATAACTGCGTCCATATCTTGCAGGGTGAAAGAATTAGACGCACTAGAAGTACTAGGTATCGCTTGTGCGGGCTTTAAAGGTTGTGACACTTGGGGAGAAGTAGATGGCAAAACCTGATTCTCTTCTGACTGAGAATCATCCTGCGACATACTTTTATCAGCTAAAATATGTTCTTTGCAATGTAAGGCCCTTTCAGTACATGAGGGACACATTTTAAGTGGGGGTTCCACAATGGCTTCTAAACACATGGAACATTGGCTTTCCTCAATGTCAGACATGTTAAACAGGCTAGTAATGACCACAAACAGGCTTGAAAACACTTTATTTATTGAAAAAATAACAATCTTAAAAAACGGTACTGCGCCTTTAAGAGAAAAAAAGCATACAATTTTTCCAAAACTGCTTAAAAACAATCAAATTGTCCCAATTTTATGGTAGAAGCATCCCAATGCTGCAGCTAAGTTTGCCCCACAAGGAAAGGTATACTTAACCCTTACAGGAAAAAACAGAAAAATGCAAAACGTTTATTTCAATAAAAAGCACCCCCTGCACCTCGCCACAGCTCTGCTGTGGTGCCTACCTACCCTCAGGGGTCTGTAAAACCGGGTTAAACCTTTGTTTTTGCCCAATACAGCTCACAAAGGCCCACCGGATCTGGAGCTTGCTTGAGAAAAACTGCGGCGAGAAAATAGGCCCCGCCCATCTAACTTGATGCCTCACAGCCCAACTTAACCACACCAGAGCGGTCTAAAAACCTAGCCATGTGGGTTCATAAACCCAGAAATGAAGCCATGTGTACCCTTCTTAAATAAAGCATAAAAAATGTCTCTCCTTTAAAAACGTTAACTGCACTCCCAAACATATAAACGTTTGCCCACAAACATTCAAACATCAGTGTCAACCATTTTTATATATGCAAGCTCAGTAATACCCCTCTTTATACTTAGGATTACTGCTTACCCTGTCCCTCATGGGGATACTGTCAGCCAATTCTGAAATAACAGTCTCTCCAGAAAAAAATGACTGAACATACCTCACTGCTTATAGCATAAAAACATTCCTCACACTGAAGTTTCTTAAGTACTCCTCAGCCATTATGTGGGAACTGCACTGGATCTTAGTAACAACTGCTAAGATCATCAACCTCCAGGCAGAAGTCTTCATCCATCTGCTGCCTGAGGGAAAATAGTACACACCGGTACCATTTAAAATAAAAAACTCTTGCTTGAAGAAAATAAAAACTAACATTTTATCACCTCTTTCACTTTACCCTTCCTAGTACTTAAAGTAGGCAAAGATCATGACTGGGGGTGGAGTCAAGGGAGGAGCTATATAGACAGCTCTGCTGTGGTGCTCTTTGCCACTTCCTGTTAGCAGGAGGATAATATCCCACAAGTAAAGGATGAATCCGTGGAGTCGTATCTTACAGAAGAAATAAACATATTAAGAAATATTTTTTCTTACCTGGGGTTTAGTCTTTTTTTAAAATTGACTACATTTTTCTTGCAAATTGCAGGCAGTATTAGGCCCGCGGGTGCGCCTAATGCTTGACTTTATTACGTCATTCTTGGCGCAAGAATTTTTTGGCGCGAAAGTACGTCCGTTGACGCAAGTTCGTCATTTCCGGCGTCGTAGTTGACGCCAAGTCCTTACACAGGGTTGCGTCGTTAGTGACCCGAGTGTGTCATTTCCGGATGTTGTTGGCACAAAAATTTTTTTTTCAGTTACGTTGTGCGTCATACTTGGCGCCAAAATTTTTAATTTAATACCCCATTGCTATTTGACTCTTGCCTGTCATATAAGGAAATTGATCATTTTGCTTAGGGTTGCACCGATACCATTTTTTTAAGACCGAGTACAAGTCTTTAGACCGCTGCTTCATAACTTGTGTTTCTGGCGAGTCTGAAGACTCGCCAGAAACACGGCCCTTCAAGCTCCATACGGAGCTTGATAAATGGGCCTGCATTTATTTAAGATTGCTTCTTTATAATTATGAACTGTAACTGAAAAGACATTTTGAAATAATAAAACAGTTTTTGTGCTTGTTGTCACAAAGTTTACAGAACATGTTTATAAATAAAAATATTACAATAACATATATTAATAATAACAATAAATAACAGCTGCAGCAGCTGGGGCTGGAAAGCTACAATTTAAAGGGGTGATTACTGGACGCCATTGGGTTGTAGGGTGCATTTATAACTCATCAATCTGACATTTGTATTTAATACAAAGTCATATAATTTAATTCTGATAATATTGGGGAAGGAGTATCCCAGTAATCCTCTTACTGGGGAATTTGCATTCTACTGACACAACAGAAAATAGGGCTGGTCTTCATATTTTTCCAGGGCTGCTTTTTATTCCCAGTCCAGCCCTGGCTATGGATGTTCCTCAGAGTACAGTATGTTTTGAGTACAATTGTGCAAGATGAGAACTAGCAGTATAACAGGCAATCTAGCAATTAGAGTAATTTTTCAAAAGCAAGTTCTTATTAACCCCTTAACGACTCATGTCGTACAGGGTACGTCTTTCACAAGCTGGTCTTTAAAGACCAGCGATATATTTAGAACTTTAATAAAAAAGTGCCCAACCATAGCTTAGAGTGTCACAGAAAATAAGACTTACTTACCCCAGGACACTCATCTACATGTTTGTAGAAAGCCAAACCAGTACTGAAACGAGAATCAGTAGAGGAAATGGTAAATATAAGAGTATATCGTCGATCTGAAAAGGGAGGTAAGAGATGAATCTCTACGACCGATAACAGAGAACCTTATGAAATAGACCCCGTAGAAGGAGATCACTGCATTCAATAGGCAATACTCTCCTCACATCCCTCTGACATTCACTGCACGCTGAGAGGAAAACCGGGCTCCAACTTGCTGCGGAGTGCATATCAACGTAGAATCTAGCACAAACTTACTTCACCACCTCCCTTGGAGGCAAAGTTTGTAAAACTGATTTGTGGGTGTGGTGAGGGGTGTATTAATAGGCATTTTAAGGTTTGGGAAACTTTGCCCCTCCTGGTAGGAATGTATATCCCATACGTCACTAGCTCATGGACTCTTGTTAATTACATGAAAGAAAGATATTTTTGTATAAACTGGGTACTGGCAGATAGCTGCCAATACCCAATATGGCACCAAATAAGGTAGAGGGTTAGAGAGCTGTTTGGGGGAGGGGGTCAGGGGCTAAAAGCAGCATATGTAAATATGCTTAAAAAAAAAGATACCTTTTCTCCTGTTAAGTGTAGTCAGTCCACAGGTCATCCATTACTTATGGGATTATAACTCCTCCCTAACAGGAAGTGCAAGAGGATCACCCAAGCAGAGCTGCTATATAGCTCCTCCCCTCTACGTCATACCCAGTCATTCTCTTGCACCTAACTAATAGATAGGACGTGTGAGAGGACTGTGGTTGTTAAACTTAGTTTTTATTTCTTCAATCAAAAGTTTGTTATTTTAAACGGCACCGGAGTGTGTTGTTTTTTCTCAGGCAGCATTAGAAGAAGAATCTACCTGAGTTTGTGTATGATCTTAGCGGACGTAACTAAGATCCATTTGCTGTTCTCGGCCATTCTGAGGAGCGAGGTAACTTCAGAACAGGGGACAGCGTTCAACTGCAAGGAGGTATGTTGCAGTATATTATTTTCTAAGGAATGGAATTGACTGAGAAAATACTGCTAATACCGATGTAATGTAAGTACAGCCTTAAATGCAGTAGTAGCAACTGGTATCAGGCTGATATGTATGTATGTTTACACTGAAGTATTTCTGGGGAATGGCACTTCACTAAGAAAATACTGTATACATATAACTTATAGCCTATTCTGCAGTGAGAGCGGCTAGCAGCAGGCTTTTTAATAACATTTCATAATTTTATATTTAAAACGTTTACTGGCATGTTAATCGTTTTTTTCTCTGAGGTACTTGGTGAAAAATTTTATGGGCATTATTTTCCACATGGCTGTCGTTTGTTATGAATTAAATCAGTTTACTGAGCTTCCCCACTGTTGTATTATGAGTGGGAGGGGCCTATTTTGGCGCTTTATTGCGCAGTAGAAATTCAGTCACAGTCTGCCTTTTTCTCCCTGCATGATCCAGGACGTCTCTACAGAGCTCAGGGGTCTCCAAAACTAGTTTTGAGGGAGGTAATCACTCACAGCAGACCTGTGAGACTGTGCTTTGACTGTGATAAAAACGTTTATATTTTCAATTGTTATCCGTTTTTTGGTATTAGGGGGTTAATCATCCATTTGCTAGTGGGTGCAATCCTTTGCTAACTTAATGCATTTACTGTGAAAATTTGGTTGCTATAACTAATCCGGTTCATTGTTATTTCAACTGTGACAGTTTTGTGTGCTTCTTAAAGGCACAGTAACGTTTTTTATATTGCTTGCAAATTTATTTGAAAAATATTTTCCAAGCTTGCTAGTCTAATTGCTAGTTTGTTTAAACATGTCTGACACAGAGGAATCTCTTTGTGCAATATGTTCAAAGGCCAATGTGGAGCCCAATAGAAATTTGTGTACTAATTGCATTGATGCTACTTTAAATAAAAGCCAATCTGTACATGTCAAGAAAATTTCACCAGACAACGCGGGGAAAGTTATGCCGACTAACTCTCCTCACGTGTCAGTACCTGCATCTCCCGCTCAGGAGGTGCGTGATATTGTGGCGCCAAGTACATCAGGGCGGCCTTTACAAATCACTTTGCAAGACATGGCTAATGTTATGACTGAAGTTTTATCTAAATTGCCAGAACTTAGAGGTAAACGCGACCACTCTGGGGTGAGAACAGAGTACGCTGATAATGTTAGAGCCATGTCTGATACTGCGTCACAATTGGCAGAGCATGAAGACGGAGAGCTTCATTCTGTGGGTGACGGATCTGATCCAAATAAACTGGACTCAGACATTTCAAATTTTAAATTTAAGCTTGAGAACCTCCGTGTATTATTAGGGGAGGTATTAGCGGCTCTGAATGATTGTAACACGGTTGCAATCCCAGAGAAATTATGTAGGCTGGATAGATACTATGCGGTACCGGCGTGTACTGACGTTTTTCCTATACCTAAGAGGCTTACAGAAATTATTACCAAGGAGTGGGATAGGCCCGGTGTACCCTTTTCCCCCCCTCCTATATTTAGAAAAATGTTTCCAATAGACGCCACCACACGGGACTTATGGCAGACGGTCCCTAAGGTGGAGGGAGCAGTTTCTACTCTGGCTAAGCGTACCACTATCCCGGTGGAGGATAGCTGTGCTTTTTCAGATCCAATGGATAAAAAGTTAGAGGGTTACCTTAAGAAAATGTTTACTCAACAAGGTTTTATATTACAACCCCTCGCATGCATTGCGCCTGTCACGGCTGCGGCGGCATTCTGGTTTGAGTCTCTAGAAGAGACCATTAGCTCAGTTCCATTGGATGAAATTATAGACAAGCTTAGAGTCCTTAAGCTAGCTAATTCATTTATTTCTGATGCCGTAGTACACTTAACTAAGCTTACGGCTAAGAACTCCGGATTCGCCATTCAGGCGCGCAGAACGCTGTGGCTTAAATCCTGGTCAGCTGATGTGACATCTAAATTGCTTAACATACCTTTCAAAGGGCAGACATTATTCGGGCCCGGTTTGAAAGAAATTATCGCTGACATTACTGGAGGTAAGGGCCATGCCCTGCCTCAAGACAGAGCCAAACCAAGGGCTAGACAGTCTAATTTTCGTGCCTTTCGTAACTTCAAGGCAGGAGCAGCATCAACTTCCTCCGCTCCAAAACAGGAAGGAACTGTTGCTCGCTACAGACAGGGCTGGAAACCTAACCAGACCTGGAACAAGGGCAAGCAGGCCAGAAAACCTGCTGCTGCCCCTAAGACAGCATGAAGTGAGGGCCCCCAATCCGGAAACAGATCTAGTGGGGGGCAGACTTTCTCTCTTCGCCCAGGCTTGGGCAAGAGATGTCCAGGATCCCTGGGCGTTAGAGATCATATCTCAGGGATATCTTCTGGACTTCAAAGCTTCTCCTCCAAAAGGGAGATTTCATCTTTCAAGGTTGTCAACAAACCAGATAAAGAAAGAGGCGTTTCTACGCTGTGTACAAGATCTTTTACTAATGGGAGTGATCCACCCGGTTCCGCGGTCGGAACACGGACAAGGGTTTTACTCAAATCTGTTTGTGGTTCCCAAGAAAGAAGGAACCTTCAGACCAATCTTGGATTTAAAGATCCTAAACAAATTCCTAAGAGTTCCATCGTTCAAAATGGAAACTATTCGGACAATCCTACCCATGATCCAAAAAGGTCAGCACATGACCACTGTGGATTTAAAAGATGCCTACCTTCACATACCGATTCACAAAGACCATTACCGGTACCTAAGGTTTGCCTTCCTAGACAGGCATTACCAGTTTGTAGCTCTTCCCTTCGGGTTAGCTACTGCTCCAAGAATCTTTACAAAGGTTCTGGGTTCTCTTCTGGCGGTACTAAGACCGCGAGGAATATCGGTAGCTCCGTACCTAGACGACGTTCTGATACAAGCGTCAAGTTTCCAAACTGCCAAGTCTCATACAGAGTTAGTACTGGCATTTCTAAGGTCACATGGGTGGAAAGTGAACGAAGAAAAGAGTTCTCTATTGCCACTCACAAGAGTTCCCTTCTTAGGGACTCTTATAGATTCTGTAGAAATGAAAAATTACCTGACAGAGGACAGGTTAACAAAACTAAATGCTTGCCATGTCCTTCATTCCATTCCACACCCGTCAGTGGCTCAATGCATGGAGGTAATCGGCTTAATGGTAGCGGCAATGGACATAGTACCCTTTGCACGCCTGCATCTCAGACCACTGCAATTGTGCATGCTAAGTCAGTGGAATGGGGATTACTCAGATTTGTCCCCTATGCTGAATCTGGATCAAGAGACCAGAAATTCTCTTCTATGGTGGCTCTCTCGGCCACATCTGTCCAAGGGGATGCCCTTCAGCAGGCCAGATTGGACGATTGTAACAACAGACGCCAGCCTGCTAGGTTGGGGCGCTGTCTGGAATTCCCTGAAGACTCAGGGATCATGGACTCAGGAGGAGAGTCTCCTTCCCATAACTATTCTGGAATTAAGAGCAGTTTTCAATGCCCTTCTAGCTTGGCCTCAGTTAGCAACTCTGAGGTTCATCAGGTTTCAGTCGGACAACATCACGACTGTGGCTTACATCAACCATCAGGGAGGGACAAGGAGTCCCCTAGCGATGATGGAAGTCTCAAAGATAATTCACTGGGCAGAGTCTCACTCTTGCCACCTATCAGAGATCCACATCCCAGGCGTGGAGAACTGGGAGGCGGATTTTCTAAGTCGCCAGACTTTTCATCCGGGGGAGTGGGAACTTCATCCGGAGGTCTTTGCCCAAATACTTCGGCGTTGGGGCAAACCAGATCTGGATCTCATGGCGTCTCGCCAGAACGCCAAGCTTCCTTGTTACGGATCCAGGGCCCCGGGAGCAGTTCTGATAGATGCTCTGACAGCACCTTGGGCCTTCAACATGGCTTATGTGTTTCCACCCTTCCCGATGCTTCCTCGATTGATTGCCAGGATCAAACAGGAGAGAGCATCGGGGATTCTAATAGCGCCTGCGTGGCCACGCAGGACCTGGTATGCAGATCTAGTGGACATGTCATCCTGTCCACCATGGTCTCTGCCTCTGAGACAGGACCTTCTGATTCAGGGTCCTTTCAAACATCCAAATCTAATTTCTCTGAGGCTGACTGCATGGAGATTGAACGCTTGATTTTATCAAAGCGTGGATTTTCGGAGTCAGTAATTGATACCTTAATACAGGCGAGGAAACCTGTTACCAGGAAAATTTACCATAAAATATGGCGTAAATATTTACATTGGTGCGAATCCAAGAGTTACTCATGGAGTAACGTTAGGATTCCTAGGATAATGTCTTTTCTACAAGAAGGTTTAGAAAAGGGTTTATCTGCTAGTTCTTTAAAGGGACAGATCTCAGCTCTGTCCATCCTTTTGCACAAACGTCTGTCAGAAGTTCAGGCTTTTTGTCAGGCTTTGGCCAGGATTAAGCCTGTGTTTGACTGTTGCTCCGCCGTGGAGCTTAAACTTAGTTCTTAACGTTTTACAGGGTGTTCCGTTTGAACCCCTTCATTCCATTGATATCAAGCTGTTATCTTGGAAAGTTCTGTTTTTAATGGCTATTTCCTCGGCTCGAAGAGTCTCTGAGTTATCGGCCTTACATTGTGATTCTCCTCATCTGATTTTTCATTCAGACAAGGTAGTTCTGCGTACTAAACCTGGGTTCTTACCTAAGGTAGTCACTAACAGGAATATCAATCAAGAGATTGTTGTTCCATCATTGTGCCCTAACCCTTCTTCAAAGAAGGAGCGACTTCTGCACAATCTGGACGTAGTCCGTGCCCTGAAATTTTATTTACAGGCAACTAAAGATTTTCGCCAAACTTCTTCCCTGTTTGTCGTTTATTCTGGTCAGAGGAGAGGTCAAAAAGCTTCTGCTACCTCTCTTTCTGGCTTCGTAGCATAATACGTTTAGCTGGACAGCAGCCTCCTGAAAGAATTACAGCTCATTCTACTAGAGCTGTGGCTTCCACTTGGGCCTTTAAAAATGAGGCCTCTGTTGAACAGATTTGCAAGGCTGCAACTTGGTCTTCACTTCACACTTTTTCCAAATTTGACACTTGCTTCTTCGGAGGCTGTTTTTGGGAGAAAAGTTCTTCAGGCAGTGGTTCCTTCCGTGTAAAGATCCTGCCTGTCCCTCCCGTCATCCGTGTACTTTTAGCTTTGGTATTGGTATCCCATAAGTAATAGATGACCCGTGGACTGACTACACTTAACAGGAGAAAACAAAATTTATGCTTACCTGATAAATTCCTTTCTCCTGTAGTGTAGTCAGTCCACGGCCCGCCCTGTTTTTTATGGCAGGTCTAAATTTTAAATTAAACTCCAGTCACCACTGCACCCTATAGTTTCTCCTTTCTCGTTTGGTTTCAGTCGAATGACTGGGTATGACGTAGAGGGGAGGAGCTATATAGCAGCTCTGCTTGGGTGATCCTCTTGCACTTCCTTTTAGGGAGGAGTTATAATCCCATAAGTAATGGATGACCCGTGGACTGACTACACTACAGGAGAAAGGAATTTATCAGGTAAGCATAAATTTTGTTTTTATTTTAGTACTGGCAGACTTTCTGCCAGTACTTAAGATGGCAGAGAATTGTGGGGTGGGGAAGAGAGCTGTTTGGGAGGTCAGGGGGTGTGATGTGTCAGGTGGGAGGCTGATCTCTACACTAAAGCTCAAATTAACCCTGCAAGCTCCCTACTTAACCCCTGCACTGCTGGGCATACACATGTGATGCGCAGCAGCATTTAGCGCCCTTCTAATTACCAAAAAGCAACGCCAAATCCATATATGTCTGCTATTTCTGAACAAAGGGGATCCTAGAGAAGCATTTACAACCATTTATGCCATAATTGCACAAGTTGTTTGTAAATCATTTCAGTGAGAAACCTAAAGTTTGTGAAAAAAATTGTGAAAAAGTGAACGATTTTATTTATTTGATCGCATTTAGCGGTGAAATGGTGGCATGAAATATACCAAAATGGGCCTTGATCAATACTTTGGGATGTCTTCTAAAAAACAATATATACATGTCAAGGGATATTTAGGGATTCCTGAAAGATATCAGTGTCCCAATGTAACTAGCGCTAATTTTGAAAAAAAGTGGTTCGGAAATAGCAAAGTGCTACTTGTATTTATTGCCCTATAACTTGCAAAAAATGCAAACTAACATGTTAAAACATTGGGTATTTCTAAACTCAGGACAAAATTTAGAAACAATTTAGCATGGGTGTTTTTTGGTGGTTGTAGATGTGTAACAGATTTAATTTAGCATGGGTGTTTTTTGGTGGTTGTAGATGTGTAACAGATTTTGGGGTCAAAGTTAGAAAAAACATAATTTATGTAAGAACTTACCTGATAAATTCATTTCTTTCATATTGGCAAGAGTCCATGAGCTAGTGACGTATGGGATATACATTCCTACCAGGAGGGGCAAAGTTTCCCAAACCTCAAAATGCCTATAAATACACCCCTCACCACACCCACAATTCAGTTTAACGAATAGCCAAGAAGTGGGGTGATAAAAAAGTGTGAAAGCATATAAAATAAGGAATTGGAATAATTGTGCTTTATACAAAAATCATAACCACCCCAAAAAAAGGGCAGGCCTCATGGACTCATGGACTCTTGCTAATATGAAAGAAATGAATTTATCAGGTAAGTTCTTACATAAATTATGTTTTCTTTCATGTAATTAGCAAGAGTCCATGAGCTAGTGACGTATGGGATAATGATTACCCAAGATGTGGATCTTTCCACGCAAGAGTCAATAGAGAGGGAGGGATAAAATAAAGACAGCCAATTCCTGCTGAAAATAATCCACACCCAAAATAAAGTTTAATGAAAAACATAAGCAGAAGATTCAAACTGAAACCGCTGCCTGAAGTACTTTTCTACCAAAAACTGCTTCAGAAGAAGAAAATACATCAAAATGGTAGAATTTAGTAAAAGTATGCAAAGAGGACCAAGTTGCTGCTTTGCAAATCTGATCAATCGAAGCTTCATTCCTAAACGCCCAGGAAGTAGAAACTGACCTAGTAGAATGAGCTGTAATCCTTTGAGGCGGAGATTTACCCGACTCAACATAGACAAGATGAATTAAAGATTTCAACCAAGATGCCAAAGAAATGGCAGAAGCTTTCTGGCCTTTTCTAGAACCAGAAAAGATAACAAATAAACTAGAAGTCTTTCGGAAAGACTTAGTAGCTTCAACATATTTCAAAGCTCTAACATCCAAAGAATGCAATGATTTCTCCTTAGAATTCTTAGGATTAGGACATAATGAAGGAACCACAATTTCCCTACTAATGTTAGAATTCACAACTTTAGGTAAAAATTCAAAAGAAGTTCGCAACACTGCCTTATCCTGATGAAAAATCAGAAAAGGAGACTCACAAGAAAGAGCAGATAATTCAGAAACTCTTCTGGCAGAAGAGATTGCCAAAAGGAACAAAACTATCCAAGAAAGTAATTTAATGTCCAATGAATGCATAGGTTCAAACGGAGGAGCTTGAAGAGTCCCCAGAACCAAATTCAAACTCCAAGGAGGAGAAATTGACTTAATGACAGGTTTTATAAGAACCAAAGCTTGTACAAAACAATGAATATCAGGAAGATTAGCAATCTTTCTGTGAAAAAGAACAGAAAGAGCAGAGATTTGTCCTTTCAAAGAACTTGCGGATAAACCGTTATCTAAACCATCCTGAAGAAACTGTAAAATTCTCGGAATTCTAAAAGAATGCCAAGAAAAATGATGAGAAAGACACCAAGAAATATAAGTCTTCCAGACTCTATAATATATCTCTCTAGATACAGATTTACGAGCCTGTAACATAGTATTAATCACAGAGTCAGAGAAACCTCTTTGACCAAGAATCAAGCGTTCAATCTCCATACCTTTAAATTTAAGGATTTGAGATCCTGATGGAAAAAA
Source organism: Bombina bombina (assembly GCF_027579735.1). NCBI lineage: Eukaryota > Metazoa > Chordata > Amphibia > Anura > Bombinatoridae > Bombina > Bombina bombina. The sequence continues at coordinate 45,434,053 of NC_069508.1, forward strand.
GGACCTTGCGACAGAAGGTCTGGTCTTAGCGGAAGAGTCCACGGATGGCAAGAGGCCATCCGGACAAGATCCGCATACCAAAACCTGTGAGGCCATGCCGGAGCTACCAGCAGAACAAACGAGCATTCCTTCAGAATCTTGGAGATTACTCTTGGAAGAAGAACTAGAGGCGGAAAGATATAAGCAGGATGATACTTCCAAGGAAGTGATAATGCATCCACTGCTTCCGCCTGAGGATCCCGGGATCTGGACAGATACCTGGGAAGTTTCTTGTTTAGATGAGACGCCATCAGATCTATTTCTGGAAACTCCCACATTTGAACAATCTGAAGAAATACCTCTGGGTGAAGAGACCATTCGCCCGGATGCAACGTTTGGCGACTGAGATAATCCGCTTCCCAATTGTCTACACCTGGGATATGAACCGCAGAGATTAGACAGGAGCTGGATTCCGCCCAAACCAGAATTCGAGATACTTCTTTCATAGCCAGAGGACTGTGAGTCCCTCCTTGATGATTGATGTATGCCACAGTAGTGACATTGTCTGTCTGAAAACAAATGAACGATTCTCTCTTCAGAAGAGGCCAAGACTGAAGAGCTCTGAAAATTGCACGGAGTACCAAAATATTGATCGTAATCTCACCTCCTGAGATTCCCAAACTCCTTGTGCCGTCAGAGATCCCCACACAGCTCCCCAACCTGTGAGACTTGCATCTGTTGAAATTACAGTCCAGGTCGGAAGCACAAAAGAAGCCCCCTGAATTAAACAATGGTGATCTGTCCACCACGTTAGAGAGTGTCGTACAATCGGTTTTAAAGATATTAATTGAGATATCTTTGTGTAATCCTTGCACCATTGATTCAGCATACAGAGCTGAAGAGGTCGCATGTGAAAACGAGCAAAGGGGATCGCGTCCGATGCAGCAGTCATAAGACCTAGAATTTCCATGCATAAGGCTACCGAAGGGAATGATTGTGACTGAAGGTTTCGACAAGCTGAAATCAATTTTAGACGTCTCTTGTCTGTTAAAGACAGAGTCATGGACACTGAATCTATCTGGAAACCCAGAAAGGTTACCCTTGTCTGAGGAATGAATGAACTTTTTGGTGAATTGATCCTCCAACCATGATCTTGAAGAAACAACACAAGTCGATTCGTATGAGATTCTGCTAAATGTAAAGACTGAGCAAGTACCAAGATATCGTCCAAATAAGGAAATACCACAATACCCTGTTCTGATTACAGACAGAAGGGCACCGAGAACCTTTGTAAAAATTCTTGGAGCTGTAGCTAGGCCAAACGGCAGAGCCACAAACTGGTAATGCTTGTCCAGAAAAGAGAATCTCAGGAACTGATAATGATCTGGATGAATCGGAATATGCAGATATGCATCCTGTAAATCTATTGTGGACATAAAATGCCCTTGCTGAACAAAAGGCAAGATAGTCCTTACAGTTACCATTTTGAACGTTGGTATCCTTACATAACGATTCAATATTTTTAGATCCAGAACTGGTCTGAAGGAATTCTCCTTCTTTGGTACAATGAAGAGATTTGAATAAAACCCCATCCCCTGTTCCAGAACTGGAACTGGCATAATTACTCCAGCCAACTCTAGATCTGAAACACAATTCAGAAATGCTTGAGCTTTCACTGGATTTACTGGGACACGGGAAAGAAAAAAAATCTCTTTGCAGGAGGTCTCATCTTGAAACCAATTCTGTACCCTTCTGAAACAATGTTCTGAATCCAAAGATTGTGAACAGAATTTATCCAAATTTCTTTGAAAAAACGTAACCTGCCCCCTACCAGCTGAGCTGGAATGAGGGCCGCACCTTCATGTGGACTTAGAAGCAGGCTTTGCCTTTCTAGAAGGCTTGGATTTATTCCAGACTGGAGATGGTTTCCAAACTGAAACTGCTCCTGAGGATGAAGGATCAGGCTTTTGTTCTTTGTTGAAACGAAAGGAACGAAAACGATTAGCCCTGTTTTTACCCTTAGATTTTTTATCCTGTGGTAAAAAAGTTCCTTTCCCACCAGTAACAGTTGAGATAATGGAATCCAACTGAGAACCAAATAATTTGTTACCCTGGAAAGAAATGGAAAGTAAAGTTGATTTAGAAGCCATATCAGCATTCCAAGTTTTAAGCCATAAAGCTCTTCTAGCTAAAATAGCTAGAGACATAAACCTGACATTAACTCTGATAATATCAAAGATGGCATCACAGATAAAATTATTAGCATGCTGAAGAATAATAACAGAATTTATGCTTACCTGATAAATTACTTTCTCCAACATAGGTGTGTCCGGTCCACGGCGTCATCCTTACTTGTGGGAACCAATACCAAAGCTTTAGGACACGGATGATGGGAGGGAGCAAATCAGGTCACCTAGATGGAAGGCACCACGGCTTGCAAAACCTTTCTCCCAAAAATAGCCTCAGAAGAAGCAAAAGTATCAAATTTGTAAAATTTGGTAAAAGTGTGCAGTGAAGACCAAGTCGCTGCCTTACATATCTGATCAACAGAAGCCTCGTTCTTGAAGGCCCATGTGGAAGCCACAGCCCTAGTGGAATGAGCTGTGATTCTTTCAGGAGGCTGCCGTCCGGCAGTCTCATAAGCCAATCGGATGATGCTTTTAAGCCAAAAAGAGAGAGAGGTAGAAGTTGCTTTTTGACCTCTCCTTTTACCAGAATAAACAACAAACAAGGAAGATGTTTGTCTGAAATCCTTTGTAGCCTCTAAATAGAATTTTAGAGCACGAACTACATCCAAATTGTGCAACAAACGTTCCTTCTTTGAAACTGGATTCGGACACAAAGAAGGCACAACTATCTCCTGGTTAATGTTTTTGTTAGAAACAACTTTCGGAAGAAAACCAGGTTTAGTACGCAAAACCACCTTATCTGCATGGAACACCAGATAAGGAGGAGAACACTGCAGAGCAGATAACTCTGAAACTCTTCTAGCAGAAGAAATTGCAACCAAAAACAAAACTTTCCAAGATAATAACTTAATATCTACGGAATGTAAGGGTTCAAACGGAACCCCTTGAAGAACTGAAAGAACTAAATTGAGACTCCAAGGAGGAGTCAAAGGTTTGTAAACAGGCTTGATTCTAACCAGAGCCTGAACAAAAGCTTGAACATCTGGCACAGCCGCTAGCTTTTTGTGAAGTAAAACAGATAAAGCAGAAATCTGTCCCTTCAAAGAACTTGCAGATAATCCTTTCTCCAAACCCTCTTGTAGAAAGGATAGAATCTTAGGAATTTTTATCTTGTTCCATGGGAATCCTTTCGATTCGCACCAACAGATATATTTTTTCCATACTTTATGGTAAATTTTTCTAGTTACAGGCTTTCTAGCCTGAATAAGAGTATCAATGACAGAATCTGAGAACCCACGCTTTGATAAAATCAAGCGTTCAATCTCCAAGCAGTCAGTTGGAGTGAGGCCAGATTCGGATGTTCGAACGGACCTTGAACAAGAAGGTCCCGTCTCAAAGGTAGCTTCCATGGTGGAGCCGATGACATATTCACCAGGTCTGCATACCAAGTTCTGCGTGGCCACGCAGGAGCTATCAAGATCACCGAAGCCCTCTCCTGATTGATCCTGGCTACCAGCCTGGGAATGAGAGGAAACGGTGGGAATACATAAGCTAGGTTGAAGGTCCAGGGCGCTACTAGTGCATCTACTAGAGTCGCCTTGGGATCCCTGGATCTGGACCCGTAGCAAGGAACCTTGAAGTTCTGACGAGACGCCATCAGATCCATGTCTGGAATGCCCCATAATTGAGTTATGTGGGCAAAGATTTCCGGATGGAGTTCCCACTCCCCCGGATGAAATGTCTGACGACTCAGAAAATCCGCCTCCCAATTTTCCACTCCTGGGATGTGGATTGCAGACAAGTGGCAGGAGTGAATCTCCGCCCATTGAATTACTTTGGTCACTTCTTCCATCGCCAGGGAACTCCTTGTTCCCCCCTGATGGTTGATATATGCAACAGTCGTCATGTTGTCTGATTGAAACCTTATGAATTTGGCCTTTGCTAGTTGAGGCCAAGCCTTGAGAGCATTGAATATCGCTCTCAGTTCCAGAATGTTTATCGGGAGAAGAGATTCTTCCCGAGACCATAGACCCTGAGCTTTCAAAGGTTTCCAGACCGCGCCCCAGCCCACCAGACTGGCGTCGGTCGTGACAATGACCCACTCTGGTCTGCGGAAGCTAATCCCTTGAGACAGGTTGTCCAGGGTCAGCCACCAACGGAGTGAATCTCTGGTCCTCTGATCTACTTGGATCGTCGGGGACAAGTCTGTATAATCCCCATCCCACTGTCTGAGCATGCACAGTTGTAATGGTCTTAGATGAATTCGCGCAAAAGGAACTATGTCCATTGCCGCAACCATCAAACCTATTACTTCCATGCACTGCGCTATGGAAGGAAGAAGAACAGAATGAAGTACTTGACAAGAGCTTATAAGTTTTGATTTTCTGGCCTCTGTCAGAAAAAACATAATTTATGTAAGAACTTACCTGATAAATTAATTTCTTTCATATTAGCAAGAGTCCATGAGCTAGTGACGTATGGGATATACATTCCTACCAGGAGGGGCAAAGTTTCCCAAACCTCAAAATGCCTATAAATACACCCCTCACCACACCCACAATTCAGTTTAACGAATAGCCAAGAAGTGGGGTGATAAAAAAGTGCGAAAGCATATAAAATAAGGAATTGGAATAATTGTGCTTTATACAAAATCATAACCACCACAAAAAAAGGGCGGGCCTCATGGACTCTTGCTAATATGAAAGAAATGAATTTATCAGGTAAGTTCTTACATAAATTATGTTTTCTTTCATGTAATTAGCAAGAGTCCATGAGCTAGTGACGTATGGGATAATGACTACCCAAGATGTGGATCTTTCCACACAAGAGTCACTAGAGAGGGAGGGATAAAATAAAGACAGCCAATTCCTGCTGAAAATAATCCACACCCAAAATAAAGTTTAACGAAAAACATAAGCAGAAGATTCAAACTGAAACCGCTGCCTGAAGTACTTTTCTACCAAAAACTGCTTCAGAAGAAGAAAATACATCAAAATGGTAGAATTTAGTAAAAGTATGCAAAGAGGACCAAGTTGCTGCTTTGCAAATCTGATCAACAGAAGCTTCATTCCTAAACGCCCAGGAAGTAGAAACTGACCTAGTAGAATGAGCTGTAATTCTCTGAGGCGGAGTTTTACCCAACTCAACATAAGCAAGATGAATTAAAGATTTCAACCAAGATGCCAAAGAAATGGCAGAAGCTTTCTGGCCTTTTCTAGAACCGGAAAAGATAACAAATAGACTAGAAGTCTTACGGAAAGATTTCGTAGCTTCAACATAATATTTCAAAGCTCTAACAACATCCAAAGAATGCAACGATTTCTCCTTAGAATTCTTAGGATTAGGACATAATGAAGGAACCACAATTTCTCTACTAATGTTGTTGGAATTCACAACTTTAGGTAAAAATTCAAAAGAAGTTCGCAACACCGCCTTATCCTGATGAAAAATCAGAAAAGGAGACTCACAAGAAAGAGCAGATAATTCAGAAACTCTTCTGGCAGAAGAGATGGCCAAAAGGAACAAAACTTTCCAAGAAAGTAATTTAATGTCCAATGAATGCATAGGTTCAAACGGAGGAGCTTGAAGAGCCCCCAGAACCAAATTCAAACTCCAAGGAGGAGAAATTGACTTAATGACAGGTTTTATACGAACCAAAGCTTGTACAAAACAATGAATATCAGGAAGAATAGCAATCTTTCTGTGAAAAAGAACAGAAAGAGCAGAGATTTGTCCTTTCAAAGAACTTGCGGACAAACCCTTATCTAAACCATCCTGAAGAAATTGTAAAATTCTCGGTATTCTAAAAGAATGCCAGGAAAAATGATGAGAAAGACACCAAGAAATATAAGTCTTCCAGACTCTAATATATCTCACGAGATACAGATTTACGAGCCTGTAACATAGTATTAATCACAGAGTCAGAGAAACCTCTTTGACCAAGAATCAAGCGTTCAATCTCCATACCTTTAAATTTAAGGATTTCAGATCCTGATGGAAAAAAGGACCTTGTGACAGAAGGTCTGGTCTTAACGGAAGAGTCCACGGTTGGCAAGAGGCCATCCGGACAAGATCCGCATACCAAAACCTGTGAGGCCATGCTGGAGCTACCAGCAGAACAAACGAGCATTCCTTCAGAATCTTGGAGATTACTCTTGGAAGAAGAACTAGAGGCGGAAAGATATAGGCAGGATGATACTTCCAAGGAAGTGATAATGCATCCACTGCTTCCGCCTGAGGATCCCGGGATCTGGACAGATACCTGGGAAGTTTCTTGTTTAGATGGGACGCCATCAGATCTATTTCTGGAAGTTCCCACATTTGAACAATCTGTAGAAATACCTCTGGGTGAAGAGACCATTCGCCCGGATGCAACGTTTGGCGACTGAGATAATCCGCTTCCCAATTGTCTACACCTGGTATATGAACCGCAGAGATTAGAAAGGAGCTGGATTCCGCCCAAACCAAAATTCGAGATACTTCTTTCATAGCCAGAGGACTGTGAGTCCCTCCTTGATGATTGATGTATGCCACAGTTGTGACATTGTCTGTCTGAAAACAAATGAACGATTCTCTCTTCAGAAGAGGCCAAAACTGAAGAGCTCTGAAAATTGCACGGAGTTCCAAAATATTGATCGGTAATCTCACCTCCTGAGATTCCCAAACTCCTTGTGCCGTCAGAGATCCCCAACCTGTGAGACTTGCATCTGTTGAAATTACAGTCCAGGTCGGAAGCACAAAAGAAGCCCCCTGAATTAAACGATGGTGATCTGTCCACCATGTTAGAGAGTGTCGAACAATCGGTTTTAAAGATATTAATTGAGATATCTTCGTGTAATCCTTGCACCATTGCTTCAGCATACAGAGCTGAAGAGGTCGCATGTGAAAACGAGCAAAGGGGATCGCGTCCGATGCAGCAGTCATAAGACCTAGAATTTCCATGCATAAGGCTACCGAAGGGAATGATTGTGACTGAAGGTTTCGACAAGCTGATATCAATTTTAGACGTCTCTTGTCTGTTAAAGACAGAGTCATGGACACTGAATCCATCTGGAAACCCAGAAAGGTTACCCTTGTCTGAGGAATCAAAGAACTTTTTGGTAAATTGATCCTCCAACCATGATCTTGAAGAAACAACACAAGTCGATTCGTATGAGATTCTGCTAAATGTAAAGACTGAGCAAGTACCAAGATATCGTCCAAATAAGGAAATACCACAATACCCTGTTCTCTGATTACAGACAGCAGGGCACCGAGAACCTTTGAAAAAATTCTTGGAGCTGTAGCTAGGCCAAACGGCAGAGCCACAAACTGGTAATGCTTGTCCAGAAACGAGAATCTCAGGAACTGATAATGATCTGGATGAATCGGAATATGCAGATATGCATCCTGTAAATCTATTGTGGACATATAATTCCCTTGCTGAACAAAAGGTAAGATAGTCCTTACAGTTACCATCTTGAACGTTGGTATCCTTACATAACGATTCAATATTTTTAGATCCAGAACTGGTCTGAAAGAATTCTCCTTCTTTGGTACAATGAAGAGATTTGAATAAAACCCCATCCCCTGTTCCGGAACTGGAACTGGCATAATTACTCCAGTCAACTCTAGATCTGAAACACATTTCAGAAATGCTTGAGCTTTTACTGGATTTACTGGGACACGGGAAAGAAAAAATCTCTTTGCAGGAGGTCTCAACTTGAAACCAATTCTGTACCCTTCTGAAACAATGCTCTGAATCCAAAGATTGTGAACAGAATTGATCCAAATTTCCTTGAAAAAACGTAACCTGCCCCCTACCAGCTGAGCTGGAATGAGGGCCGCACCTTCATGTGGACTTAGAAGCAGGCTTTGCCTTTCTAGCAGGCTTGGATTTATTCCAGACTGGAGATGGTCTCCAAACTGAAACTGCTCCTGAGGATGAAGGATCAGGCTTTTGTTCTTTGTTGAAACGAAAGGAACGAAAACGATTATTAGCCCTGTTTTTACCTTTAGATTTTTTATCCTGTGGTAAAAAAGTTCCTTTCCCACCAGTAACAGTTGAAATAATGGAATCCAACTGAGAACCAAATAATTTGTTACCCTGGAAAGAAATGGAAAGTAAAGTTGATTTAGAAGCCATATCAGCATTCCAAGTTTTAAGCCATAAAGCTCTTCTAGCTAAAATAGCTAGAGACATAAACCTGACATCAACTCTGATAATATCAAAAATGGCATCACAGATAAAATTATTAGCATGCTGAAGAAGAATAATAATATCATGAGAATCACGATGTGTTACTTGTTGCGCTAAAGTTTCCAACCAAAAAGTTGAAGCTGCAGCAACATCAGCCAAAGATATAGCAGGTCTAAGAAGATTACCTGAACACAGATAAGCTTTTCTTAGAAAGGATTCAATTTTCCTATCTAGAGGATCCTTAAACGAAGTACCATCTGACGTAGGAATAGTAGTACGTTTAGCAAGGGTAGAAATAGCCCCATCAACTTTAGGGATCTTGTCCCAAAATTCTAATCTGTCAGACGGCACAGGGTATAATTGCTTAAAACGTTTAGAAGGAGTAAATGAATTACCCAAATTATCCCATTCTTTGGAAATTACTGCAGAAATAGCATTAGGAACAGGAAAAACTTCTGGAATAACCACAGGAGCTTTAAATACCTTATCTAAACGTTTAGAATTAGTATCAAGAGGACCAGAATCCTCTATTTCTAAAGCAATTAGTACTTCTTTAAGTAAAGAACGAATAAATTCCATTTTAAATAAATATGAAGATTTATCAGCATCAACCTCTGAGACAGAATCCTCTGAACCAGAGGAATCATCAGAATCAGAATGATGATGTTCATTTAAAAATTCATCTGTAGGGAGAGAAGTTTTAAAAGATTTTTTACGTTTACTAGAAGGAGAAATAACAGACATAGCCTTCTTTATGGATTCAGAAACAAAATCTCTTATATTATCAGGAACATTCTGCACCTTAGATGTTGAAGGAACTGCAACAGGCAATGGTACTTTACTAAAGGAAATATTATCTGCTTTAACAAGTTTGTCATGACAATCAATACAAACAACAGCTGGAGGAATAGCTACCAAAAGTTTACAACAGATACACTTAGCTTTGGTAGATTCAGCACTTGACAGCGATTTTCCTGTAGTATCTTCTGACTCAGATGCAACGTGAGACATCTTGCAATATGTAAGAGAAAAAACAACATATATAAAGCAAAATTGATCAAATTCCTTAAATGACAGTTTCAGGAATGGGAAAAAATGCCAAAGAACAAGCTTCTAGCAACCAGAAGCAATAAAAAAACATAATTTATGCTTACCTGATAAATTCCTTTCTTCTGTAGTGTGATCAGTCCACGGGTCATCATTACTTGTGGGATATTAACTGCTCCCCTACAGGAAGTGCAAGAGGATTCACCCAGCAGAGTTGCTATATAGCTCCTCCCCTCTACGTCACCTCCAGTCATTCGACCAAGGACCAACGAGAAAGGAGAAGCCAAGGGTGTAGTGGTGACTGGAGTATAATTTAAAAAATATTTACCTGCCTTAAAAAACAGGGCGGGCCGTGGACTGATCACACTACAGAAGAAAGGAATTTATCAGGTAAGCATAAATTATGTTTTCTTCTGTTAAGTGTGATCAGTCCACGGGTCATCATTACTTGTGGGATACCAATACCAAAGCAAAAGTACACGGATGACGGGAGGGATAGGCAGGCTCTTTATACAGAAGGAACCACTGCCTGAAGAACCTTTCTCCCAAAAATAGCCTCCGAGGAAGCAAAAGTGTCAAATTTGTAAAATTTGGAAAAAGTATGAAGCGAAGACCAAGTTGCAGCCTTGCAAATCTGTTCAACAGAGGCCTCATTCTTAAAGGCCCAAGTGGAAGCCACAGCTCTAGTGGAATGAGCTGTAATTCTTTCAGGAGGCTGCTGTCCAGCAGTCTCATAAGCTAAACGAATTATGCTACAAAGCCAAAAAGAGAGAGAGGTAGCAGAAGCTTTTTGACCTCTCCTCTGACCAGAGTAAACGACAAACAGGGAAGACGTTTGTCGAAAATCTTTAGTTGCCTGTAAATAAAATTTAAGGGCACGAACTACATCCAGATTGTGCAAAAGACGTTCCTTCCTCGAAGAAGGATTTGGGCACAAGGATGGAACAACAATCTCCTGATTGATATTCCTGTTAGTGACTACCTTAGGTAAGAACCCAGGCTTAGTACGCAGAACTACCTTATCCGAGTGAAAAATCAAATAAGGAGAATCACAATGTAAGGCTGATAACTCAGAGACTCTTCGAGCAGAGGAAATAGCCATTAAAAATAGAACTTTCCAAGATAACAACTTTATATCAATGGAATGAAGGGGTTCAAACGGAACACCCTGTAAAACGTTAAGAACAAGGTTTAAACTCCATGGTGGAGCCACAGCTTTAAACACAGGTTTAATCCTGGCCAAAGCCTGACAAAAAGCCTGAACGTCTGGAACTTCTGACAGACGCTTGTGTAACAGAATGGACAGAGCTGAGATCTGTCCCTTTAAGGAACTAGCGGATAACCCCTTTTCTAAACCTTCTTGTAGAAAAGACAATATCCTAGGAATCCTAACCTTACTCCAAGAGTAACCTTTGGATTCGCACCAATATAGGTATTTACACCATATTTTATGGTAAATCTTTCTGGTGACAGGCTTCCTATCCTGTATTAAGGTATCAATAACTGACTCAGAAAAACCACGCTTTGATAAGATCAAGCGTTCAATTTCCAAGCAGTCAGCTTCAGAGAAGTTAGATTTTGATGTTTGAAAGGACCCTGAATCAGAAGGTCCTGTTTCAGAGGTAACGACCAAGGTGGACAGAATGACATGTCCACCAGATCTGTATACCAAGTCCTGCGTGGCCATGCAGGCGCTATTAGAATCACTGATGCTTTCTCCTGTTTGATTCTGGCAATCAATCGAGGAAGCATCGGGAAAGGTGGAAACACATAAGCCATCCTGAAGGTCCATGGTGCTGTCAAGGCATCTATCAGGACCGCTCCCGGATCCCTGGATCTGGACCCGTAGCGCGGAAGCTTGGCGTTCTGTCGAGACGCCATGAGATCTATCTCTGGTTTGCCCCAACGTGGAAGTATTTGGGCAAAGACCTCTGGATGAAGTTCCCACTCCCCCGGATGAAAAGTCTGACGACTTAAGAAATCCGCCTCCCAGTTCTCCACTCCTGGGATGTGGATTGCAGACAGGTGGCAAGAGTGAGACTCTGCCCAGCGAATTATCTTCGATACTTCCATCATTGCTAGGGAGCTTCTTGTCCCTCCCTGATGGTTGATATAAGCTACAGTTGTGATGTTGTCCGACTGGAACCTGATGAACCCCCGAGTTGCTAACTGGGGCCAAGCCAGAAGAGCATTGAGGACTGCTCTCAATTCCAGAATGTTTATTGGAAGAAGACTCTCCTCCTGATTCCATAGTCCCTGAGCCTTCAGAGAATTCCAGACAGCGCCCCAACCTAGTAGGCTGGCGTCTGTTGTTACAATTGACCAGTCTGGCCTGCTGAATGGCATTCCCCTGGACAGATGTGGCCGATAAAGCCACCATAGAAGAGAATTTCTGGTCTCTTGAATGGAATGAAGGACACGGCATGCATTTTGAAGTTTTGTTAACCTGTCCTCTGTCAGGTAAATCTTCATTTCTACAGAATCTATCAGAGTCCCCAGGAAGGGAACTCTTGTGAGTGGAAAGAGAGAACTTTTCTCTTCGTTCACTTTCCATCCATGCGACCTTAGAAATGCCAGTACTATCTCTGTATGAGATTTGGCAGTTTGAAAGCTTGAAGCTTGTATCAGTATGTCGTCTAAGTACGGAGCTACTGAAATTCCTCGCGGTCTTAGTACCGCCAGAAGAGTGCCCAGAACCTTTGTGAAGATTCTTGGAGCCGTAGCCAGTCCGAATGGAAGAGCTACAAACTGGTAATGCCTGTCTAAAAAGGCAAACCTTAGATACCGGTAATGACTTCTGTGAATCGGTATGTGAAGGTAAGCATCCTTTAAATCCACTGTGGTCAAGTACTGACCCTCTTGGATCATGGGCAAAATTGTTCGAATAGTTTCCATCTTGAACGATGGAACTCTTAGGAATTTGTTTAGGATCTTTAAATCCAAGATTGGCCTGAAGGTTCCCTCTTTTTGGGAACTACAAACAGATTTGAGTAAAACCCTTGTCCTTGTTCCAACCGCGGAACTGGATGGATCACTCCCATTAATAAAAGATCTTGTACGCAGCGTAGAAACGCTTCCTTCTTTGTTAGGTTTGTTGACAACCTTGACAGATGAAATCTCCCTCTTGGGGGAGAGGATTTGAAGTCCAGAAGGTATCCCTGAGATATGATCTCTAACGCCCAGGGATCCTGAACATCTCTTGCCCAAGCCTGGGCGAAGAGGGAAAGTCTGCCCCCCACTAGATCCGGTCCCGGATCGGGGGCCCTCAATTCATGCTGTCTTAGGGGCAGCAGCAGGTTTTCTGGCCTGTTTGCCCCTGTTCCAGGACTGGTTAGGTTTCCAGCCTTGTCTGTAGCGAGCAACAGCTCCTTCCTGTTTTGGTGCAGAGGAAGTTGATGCTGCTCCTGCTTTGAAATTACGAAAGGAACGAAAATTGGACTGTCTAGCCTTGGCTTTGGCCTTGTCCTGAGGCAGGGCATGACCTTTACCTCCTGTAATGTCATCAATAATCTCTTTCAAGCCGGGCCCGAATAAGGTCTGCCCTTTGAAAGGAATATTAAGCAATTTAGATTTAGACGTAACATCAGCTGACCAGGATTTTAGCCACAGAGCTCTGCGTGCCTGAATGGCGAATCCTGAATTTTTAGCCGCAAGTTTAGTTAAATGTACTACGGCATCTGAAATAAATGAATTAGCTAACTTAAGGAATTTAAGTTTGTGTGTGATGTCATCTAGTGTGGATGATTGAAGTGTCTCTTCCAGAGACTCAAACCAAAATGCTGCTGCAGCCGTGACAGGCGCAATACATGCAAGAGGTTGCAATATAAACCCTTGTTGAACAAACATTTTCTTAAGGTAACCCTCTAATTTTTTATCCATTGGATCTGAAAAAGCACAGCTATCCTCCACTGGGATAGTGGTACGCTTAGCTAAAGTAGAAACTGCTCCCTCCACCTTAGGGACCATTTGCCATAAGTCCCGTGTGGCGGCGTCTATTGGAAACATTTTTCTGAATATAGGAGGGGGTGAGAAAGGCACACCGGGTCTATCCCACTCCTTAGTAACAATGTCAGTAAGTCTCTTAGGTATAGGAAAAACGTCAGTACTCGTCGGTACCGCAAAATATTTATCCAACCTACACATTTTTTCTGGGATTGCAACTGTGTTACAATCATTCAGAGCCGCTAATACCTCCCCTAGTAACACACGGAGGTTCTCAAGCTTAAATTTAAAATTTGAAATGTCTGAGTCCAGTTTATTTGGATCAGAACCGTCACCCACAGAATGAAGCTCTCCGTCTTCACGTTCTGCAAACTGTGACGCAGTATCAGACATGGCCCTTGCATTATCAGCGCACTCTGTTCTCATCCCAGAGTGATCACGTTTACCTCTTAGTTCTGGTAGTTTAGCCAAAACTTCAGTCATAACAGTAGCCATATCTTGTAATGTGATTTGTAATGGCCGCCCAGATGCACTCGGCGCTACAATATCACGCACCTCCTGAGCGGGAGATGCAGGTACTGACACGTGAGGCGAGTTAGTCGGCATAACTCTCCCCTCGTTGTTTGGTGAAATATGTTCAATTTGTACAGATTGACTATTTTTTAAAGTAGCATCAATACATTTAGTACATAAATTTCTATTGGGCTCCACTTTGGCATTAACACATATAGCACAGAGATATTCCTCTGAATCAGACATGTTTAACACACTAGCAAATAAACAGCAACTTGGAAATACTTTTCAAAGTAATTTACAAATAATATGAAAACGAACTGTGCCTTTAAGAAGCACAGAAAATATTATAACAGATAAAATAATTAAGTTATAGCATCAATCTTTGTCAGAATATACAGTTTTAGCAAAGGATTGTTCCCCTCAGCAAATGATAACTAACCCAGGCAGCAGAAAAAAATACACAAATAAACGTTTTTTATATCACAGTCAATACAATCAGCACAGCTCTGCTGTGAATGATTACTTCCCTCAAAAAAGACTCTTGAGATCCCTGAACTCTGTAGAGATGAACCGGATCATGCAGGAAGAAAATGAACCTCTGACTGAGTTTTTCTGATGCATAGTGAAAGCACCAAAATGGCCCCTCCCCCACACACATAACAGTGAGAGGGATCAGTGAACTGCTCTAATTTAAATGAAAACTATTGCCAAGTGGAAAAAAAGTGCCCAAAACATTTTTTCACTCAGTACCTCAGAGAAAAAAACGTTTTTACATGCCAGCAAAAAAACGTTTTACCTCAATAATTAATTGTCATTTAAAACCTATTGCAAGTCCCTGCAAAATAGGTTAAGTCTATGTATACAGTTTAAAAGCCAGAGAAGTACCATTTCCCAGAAAACTGAAGTGTAAAATATACATACATGACAGCCTGATATCAGCTACATCTACTGCATTCAAGGCTGAGTTTACATTATAACGGTATGGCAGGATTTTCTCATCAATTCCATGTCAGAAAATAATAAACTGCTACATACCTCTTTGCAGATTAATCTGCCTGCTGTCCCCTGATCTGAAGTTTACCTCTCCTCAGATGGCCGAGAAACAGCAATATGATCTTAACTACTCCGGCTAAAATCATAGAAAAACTCAGGTAGATTCTTCTTCAAATTCTACCAGAGAAGGAATAACACACTCCGGTGCTATTATAAAATAACAAACTTTTGATTGAAGATATAAAAACTAAATATATCACCATAGTCCTCTCACACATCCTATCTAGTCGTTGGGTGCAAGAGAATGACTGGAGGTGACGTAGAGGGGAGGAGCTATATAGCAACTCTGCTGGGTGAATCCTCTTGCACTTCCTGTAGGGGAGCAGTTAATATCCCACAAGTAATGATGACCCGTGGACTGATCACACTTAACAGAAGAAATGAGACTTAAATAATGTGGAGACAAAAGCGACGCCCATATTTTTTCGCGCCAAATAAGACGCCCACATTATTTGGCGCCTAAATGCTTTTTGGCGCCAAAAATGACGCCACATCCGGAACGCCGACATCTTTGGCGCAAAATAACGTCAAAAAATGACGCAACTTCCGGCGACACGTATGACGCCGGAAACGGAAATAGAATTTTTGCGCCAAAAAAGTCCGCGCCAAGAATGACGCAATAAAATGAAGCATTTTCAGCCCCCGCGAGCCTAACAGCCCACAGGGAAAAAGTCAAATTTTAAGGTAAGAAAAATGGTTAAATCAAAAAGCATTATCCCAAATATGAAACTGACTGTCTGAAAATAAGGAAAGTTGAACATTCTGAGTCAAGGCAAATAAATGTTTGAATACATATATTTAGAACTTTATAAACAAAGTGCCCAACCATAGCTTGGAGTGTCACAGAAAATAAGACTTACTTACCCCAGGACACTCATCTACATATAGCAGATAGCCAAACCAGTACTGAAACGAGAATCAGCAGAGGTAATGGTATATATAAGAGTATATCGTCGATCTGAAAAGGGAGGTAAGAGATGAATCTCTACGACCGATAACAGAGAACCTATGAAATGGACCCCGTAGAAGGAGATCACTGCATTCAAATAGGCAATACTCTCCTCACATCCCTCTGACATTCACTGCACGCTGAGAGGAAAACCGGGCTCCAACTTGCTGCGGAGCGCATATCAACGTAGAATCTAGCACAAACTTACTTCACCACCTCCATCGGAGGCAAAGTTTGTAAAACTGAATTGTGGGTGTGGTGAGGGGTGTATTTATAGGCATTTTGAGGTTTGGGAAACTTTGCCCCTCCTGGTAGGAATGTATATCCCATACGTCACTAGCTCATGGACTCTTGCTAATTACATGAAAGAAATCTTCATTTCTAAGGAGTCTATTATTGTTCCCAAGAAGGGAACTCTTGTTGACGGGAATAGAGAACTTTTTTCTACGTTCACTTTCCACCCGTGAGATCTGAGAAAGGCTAGGACAATGTCCGTATGAGCCTTTGCTTGTGGCAGAGACGACGCTTGAATCAGTATGTCGTCCAAGTAAGGTACTACTGCAATGCCCCTTGGCCTTAGCACCGCTAGAAGGGACCCTAGTACCTTTGTGAAAATTCTTGGAGCAGTGGCTAATCCGAATGGAAGTGCCACAAACTGGTAATGCTTGTCCAGAAAGGCGAACCTTAGGAACCGATGATGTTCCTTGTGGATAGGAATATGTAGATACGCATCCTTTAAATCCACCGTGGTCATGAATTGACCTTCCTGGATGGTAGGAAGAATTGTCCGAATGGTTTCCATTTTGAACGATGGAACCCTGAGAAATTTGTTTAGGATCTTGAGATCCAAAATTGGCCTGAATGTTCCCTCTTTTTTGGGAACTATGAACAGATTGGAGTAAAAACATAATTTATGCTTACCTGATAAATTCCTTTCTTCTGTAGTGTGATCAGTCCACGGGTCATCATTACTTCTGGGATATTACTCCTCCCCAACAGGAAGTGCAAGAGGATTCACCCAGCAGAGCTGCATATAGCTCCTCCCCTCTACGTCACTCCCAGTCATTCGACCAAGGACCAACGAGAAAGGAAAAGCCAAGGGTGAAGTGGTGACTGGAGTATAAATTAAAAAATATTTACCTGCCTTAAAAACAGGGCGGGCCGTGGACTGATCACACTACAGAAGAAAGGAATTTATCAGGTAAGCATAAATTATGTTTTCTTCTGTTAAGTGTGATCAGTCCACGGGTCATCATTACTTCTGGGATACCAATACCAAAGCAAAAGTACACGGATGACGGGAGGGATAGGCAGGCTCTTTATACAGAAGGAACCACTGCCTGAAGAACCTTTCTCCCAAAAATAGCCTCCGATGAAGCAAAAGTGTCAAATTTGTAAAATTTGGAAAAAGTATGAAGCGAAGACCAAGTTGCAGCCTTGCAAATCTGTTCAACAGAGGCCTCATTCTTGAAGGCCCAAGTGGAAGCCACAGCTCTAGTAGAATGAGCTGTAATTCTTTCAGGAGGCTGCTGTCCAGCAGTCTCATAAGCTAAACGAATTATGCTACAAAGCCAAAAAGAAAGAGAGGTAGCGGAAGCTTTTTGACCTCTCCTCTGCCCAGAGTAAATGACAAACAGAGAAGACGTTTGTCGAAATTCCTTAGTTGCCTGTAAGTAAAATTTTAGAGCACGGACTACATCCAGGTTGTGCAGTAGACGTTCCTTCTTTGAAGAAGGATTTGGGCATAAAGAAGGAACAACAATCTCTTGATTGATATTCCTGTTAGTAACTACCTTAGGTAAGAACCCAGGTTTAGTACGCAGGACTACCTTATCCGAATGAAAAATCAAATAAGGAGAATCACAATGTAAGGCTGATAATTCAGAGACTCTTCGAGCCGAGGAAATAGCCATTAAAAATAGAACTTTCCAAGATAACTTTATATCAATGGAATGAAGGGGTTCAAACGGAACGCCCTGTAAAACATTAAGAACAAGGTTTAAACTCCATGGTGGAGCAACAGTTTTAAACACAGGCTTAATCCTGGCCAAAGCCTGACAAAAAGCCTGGACGTCAGGAACTTCTGACAGACGTTTGTGTAACAGAATGGACAGAGCTGAGATCTGTCCCTTTAATGAACTAGCAGATAAACCCTTTTCTAAACCCTCTTGTAGAAAAGACAATATCCTAGGAATCCTAACCTTACTCCAAGAGTAACCTTTGGATTCACACCAATATAGGTATTTACGCCATATCTTATGGTAAATCTTTCTGGTAACAGGTTTCCTAGCCTGTATTAAGGTATCAATAACTGACTCAGAAAACCCACGTCTTGATAAAATCAAGCGTTCAATTTCCAAGCAGTCAGCTTCAGAGAAGTTAGATTTTGATGTTTGAAGGGACCCTGTATCAGAAGGTCCTGTTTCAGAGGTAGAGACCAAGGTGGACAGGATGACATGTCCACCAGGTCTGCATACCAAGTCCTGCGTGGCCACGCAGGTGCTATTAGAATCACTGATGCTCTCTCTTGTTTGATTCTGGCAATCAATCGAGGAAGCAACGGGAAGGGTGGAAACACGTAAGCCATCCTGAAGTCCCAAGGTGCTGTCAGAGCATCTATCAGGACTGCTCCTGGATCCCTGGATCTGGACCCGTAACGAGGAAGCTTGGCGTTCTGTCGAGACGCCATGAGATCTCTCTCTGGTTTGCCCCAACGTCGAAGTATTTGGGCAAAGACCTCCGGATGAAGTTCCCACTCCCCCGGATGAAAAGTCTGACGACTTAAGAAATCCGCCTCCCAGTTCTCCACTCCCGGGATGTGGATTGCTGACAGGTGGCAAGAGTGAGACTCTGCCCAGCGAATTATCTTTGATACTTCCATCATAGCTAGGGAGCTTCTTGTCCCTCCCTGATGGTTGATGTAAGCTACAGTCGTGATGTTGTCCGACTGAAACCTGATGAACCCCCGAGTTGTCAACTGGGGCCAAGCCAGGAGGGCATTGAGAACTGCTCTCAATTCCAGAATGTTTATTGGCAGGAGACTCTCCTCCTGACTCCATTGTCCCTGAGCCTTCAGAGAATTCCAGACGGCACCCCAACCTAGAAGGCTGGCGTCTGTTGTTACAATTGTCCAGTCTGGTCTGCTGAATGGCATCCCCCTGGACAGGTGTGGCCGAGAAAGCCACCATAGAAGAGAATTTCTGGTCTCTTGATCCAGATTCAGAGAAGGGGATAAGTCTGAGTAATCCCCATTCCACTGACTTAGCATGCACAGTTGCAGTGGTCTGAGGTGTAAGCGTGCAAAGGGTACTATGTCCATTGCCGCTACCATTAAGCCGATTACCTCCATGCATTGAGCCACTGACGGGTGTTGAATGGAATGAAGGGTGCGGCAAGCACTTTGAAGTCTTGTTAGCCTGTCCTCTGTCAGATAAATCTTCATTTCTACAGAATCTATAAGAGTCCCCAGGAAGGGAACTCTTGTGAGTGGAACGAGTGAACTTTTCTTTTCGTTCACCTTCCATCCATGTGACCTTAGAAATGCCAGCACTAACTCTGTATGAGACTTGGCAGTTTGAAAGCTTGAAGCTTGTATCAGAATGTCGTCTAGGTATGGAGATACCGAGATTCCCCGCGGTCTTAGTACCGCCAGAAGAGCACCCAGAACCTTTGTGAAGATTCTTGGAGCTGTAGCCAATCCGAATGGAAGAGCCACAAACTGGTAATGCCTGTCTAGGAAGGCAAACCTTAGGTACCGATAATGATCTTTGTGAATCGGTATGTGAAGGTAAGCATCTTTTAAATCTACAGTGGTCATGTACTGACCCTCTTGGATCATAGGTAAAATTGTCCGAATAGTCTCCATCTTGAACGATGGAACTCTTAGGAATTTGTTTAGGATCTTTAAGTCCAGGATTGGTCTGAAAGTTCCCTCTTTTTTGGGAACCACAAACAGATTTGAGTAAAACCCCTGTCCCTGTTCCGATCGTGGAACTGGATGGATTACTCCCATTAACAAGAGCTCTTGTACGCAGCGTAGAAACGCCTCTTTCTTTGTCTGGATTGTTGACAATCTTGACAGATGAAATCTCTCTCTTGGAGGAGAGTATTTGAAGTCCAGAAGGTATCCCTGAGATATTATCTCTAGCGCCCAGGGATCCTGAACATCTCTTGCCCAAGCCTGGGCGAAGAGAGAAAGTCTGCCCCCCACTAGATCCGATCCCGGATCGGGGGCCCTGAATTCATGCTGTTTAAGGGGCAGCAGCAGGTTTCCTAGTCTGCTTGCCCTTGTTCCAGGACTGGTTAGGTTTCCAGCCTTGTCTGTAGCGAGCAACAGCTCCTTCCTGTTTTGGTGCAGAGGAAGTTGATGCTGCTCCTGCTTTGAAATTACGAAAGGAACGAAAATTAGACTGTCTAGTCTTGGCTTTGGCCTTGTCCTGAGGCAGGGCATGGCCTTTACCTCCTGTAATGTCAGCGATAATCTCTTTCAACCCGGGCCTGAATAAGGTCTGCCCTTTGAAAGGTATATTAAGCAATTTAGACTTAGAAGTAACATCAGCTGACCAGGATTTTAGCCACAGCGCCCTGCGTGCCTGAATGGCGAATCCTGAATTCTTCGCCGTAAGTTTAGTAAGATGTACTACGGCCTCCGAAATGAATGAATTAGCTAGTTTAAGGACTCTAAGCCTGTCCATAATGTCGTCCAGAGTAGCTGAACCAATGTTCTCTTCCAGAGACTCAATCCAGAATGCCGCTGCAGCCGTGATCGGCGCAATGCATGCAAGGGGTTGCAATATAAAACCTTGTTGAACAAACATTTTCTTAAGGTAACCCTCTAACTTTTTATCCATTGGATCTGAAAAAGCACAGCTATCCTCCACCGGGATAGTGGTACGCTTAGCTAAGGTAGAAACTGCTCCCTCCACCTTAGGGACCGTTTGCCATAAGTCCCTTGTGGTGGCGTCTATTGGAAACATTTTTCTAAATATCGGAGGGGGTGAGAACGGCACACCGGGTCTATCCCACTCCTTAGTAACAATTTCAGTAAGTCTCTTAGGTATAGGAAAAACCTCAGTACTCGTCGGTACCGCAAAATATTTATCCAACCTACACATTTTCTCTGGTATTGCAACTGTTTTACAATCATTCAGAGCCGCTAACACCTCCCCTAGTAATACACGGAGGTTTTCCAGTTTAAATTTAAAATTTGAAATATCTGAATCCAGTCTGTTTGGATCACCGTCACCCACAGAATGAAGTTCTCCGTCCTCATGTTCTGCCACCTGTGACGCAGTGTCTGACATGGCCCTAATATTATCAGCGCACTCTGTTCTCACCCCAGAGTGATCACGCTTACCTCTTAGTTCTGGTAATTTAGCCAAAACCTCAGTCATAACAGTAGCCATATCCTGTAATGTGATTTGTAATGGCCGCCCAGATGTACTCGGCGCTACAATATCACGCACCTCCCTCTGAGCGGGAGATGTAGGTACTGACACGTGAGGCGAGTTAGTCGGCATAACTCTCCCCTCGTTGTTTGGTGAAATTTGTTCAATTTGTACAGATTGACTTTTATTTAAAGTAGCATCAATACAGTTAGTACATAAATTTCTATTGGGCTCCACTTTGGCATTGCAACAAATGACACAGGTATCATCCTCTGAATCAGACATGTTTAACACACTAGCAAATAAACTTGCAACTTGGAAATACAATTCAATTAGAATAATATTAAAACGTACTGTGCCTTTAAGAAGCACAGAAGATCTATGACAGTTGAAAATTAATAAATTGAAACAGTTATAGCCTCAATCCTTGTAAACAACACAACTTTAGCAAAGGTTTAATCCCATTAGCAAAGATAACAAATTCTGAAAGCAGGAAACAAATTACAGAATAAACGTTTTTTATCTCAGTCAAACTATAATTCTCACTGCTCTGCTGAGAGAAATTACCTCCCTCAAAATAAGTTTCGAAGACCCCTGAGCTCTGTAGAGATGAACCGGATCATGCAGGTAATACAATGAGTTGCTGACTGAAATATTTGATGCGTAGTAAAAGCGCCAAAAAACGGCCCCTCCCCCTCACACACAGCAGTGAGGGAGAACAGAAACTGTCAGAAAACAGATTAAGCAACTGCCAAGTGGAAAAATAGTGCCCAAACATTTATTCACTCAGTACCTCAGCAAATGAAAACGATTTTACATTCCAGCAAAAACGTTAAACATAATCTCTAGTTATTAAACAGCTTTATGTATTTCTTACAGTGTAATTCTAGTGAAGTACCATTCTCCCAGAATACTGAAGTGTAAAGTATACATACATGACATTATATCGGTATGGCAGGATTTTCTCATCAATTCCATTATCAGAAAATAAAAACTGCTACATACCTCTATGCAGATTCATCTGCCCGCTGTCCCCTGATCTGAAGTTTACCTCTCCTCAGATGGCCGAGAAACAGCAATATGATCTTAACTACTCCGGCTAAAATCATAGCAAAACTCTGGTAGATTCTTCTTCAAACTCTGCCAGAGAGGTAATAACACACTCCGGTGCTATTTTAAAATAACAAACTTTTGATTGAAGATATAAAACTAAGTATAATCACCATAGTCCTCTCACACATCCTATCTAGTCGTTGGGTGCAAGAGAATGACTAGGAGTGACGTAGAGGGGAGGAGCTATATGCAGCTCTGCTGGGTGAATCCTCTTGCACTTCCTGTTGGGGAGGAGTAATATCCCAGAAGTAATGATGACCCGTGGACTGATCACACTTAACAGAAGAAACCCCATTCCTTGTTCTCCTAATGGAACAGGATGAATCACTCCCATTTTTAACAGGTCTTCTACACAATGTAAGAATGCCTGTCTTTTTATTTGCTCTGAAGACAATTGAGACCTGTGGAACCTTCCCCTTGGGGGTAGTTCCTTGAATTCCAGGAGATAACCTTGAGAAACTATTTCTAGCGCCCAAGGATCCTGAACATCTCTTGCCCAAGCCTGAGCGAAGAGAGAGAGTCTGCCCCCCACCAGATCCGGTCCCGGATCGGGGGCCAGCATCTCATGCGGTCTTAGTAGCGGTAGCAGGCTTCTTGGCCTGCTTACCTTTGTTCCAGCCTTGCATCGGTCTCCAGGCTGGCTTGGTTTGAGAAGAATTACCCTCTTGCTTAGAGGATGTAGAATTTGAGGCTGGTCCGTTTCTGTGAAAGGGACAAAATTTTGTTTTATTTTTAGCCTTAAAAGACCTATTCTGAGGAAGGGCGTGGCCCTTTCCCCCAGTGATGTCTGAAATAATCTCTTTCAAGTCAGGGCCAAACAGCGTTTTCCCCTTGAAAGGGATGTTAAGTAATTTGTTCTTGGAGGACACATCCGCTGACCAAGACTTTAGCCAAAGCGCTCTGCGCGCCACAATAGCAAAACCTGAATTTTTCGCCGCTAATCTAGCTAATTGCAAAGTGGCGTCTAAGGTAAAAGAGTTAGCCAATTTAAGTGCTTGAACTCTGTCCATAACCTCCTCATAAGAAGATGCTTCATTGAGCGACTTTTCTAGTTCTTCGAACCAGAAACACGCTGCTGTAGTGACAGGAACAATGCATGAAATTGGTTGTAGAAGGTAACCTTGCTGAACAAACATCTTTTTAAGCAAACCCTCTAATTTTTTATCCATAGGATCTTTGAAAGCACAACTATCTTCTATAGGGATAGTGGTGCGTTTGTTTAGAGTAGAAACCGCCCCCTCGACTTTGGGGACTGTCTGCCATAAGTCCTTCCTGGGGTCGACCATAGGAAATAATTTCTTAAATATAGGGGGAGGGACAAAAGGTATGCCGGGCCTTTCCCATTCTTTATTTACAATGTCCGCCACCCGCTTGGGTATAGGAAAAGCTTCGGGGGGCACCGGGACCTCTAGGAACTTGTCCATCTTACATAATTTCTCTGGAATGACCAAATTGTCACAATCATCCAGAGTAGATAACACCTCCTTAAGCAGAGCGCGGAGATGTTCCAATTTAAATTTGAATGTAATAACGTCAGGTTCAGCTTGTTGAGAAATTTTTCCTGAATCTGAAATTTCTCCCTCAGACAAAACCTCCCTGGCCCCTTCAGACTGGTGTAAGGGCATGTCAGAACCATTATCAGCATCCTCATGCTCTTCAGTATCTAAAACAGAGCAGTCGCGCTTTCGCTGATAAGTGGGCATTTTGGCTAAAATGTATTTAATAGAATTATCCATTACAGCCGTTAATTGTTGCATAGTAAGGAGGATTGGCGCACTAGATGAACTAGGGACCTCCTGAGTGGGCAAGACTGGTGTAGACATAGGAGATGATGCAGTACCATGCTTACTCCCCTCACTTAAGGAATCATGTTGGGCAACATTATTATCAGTGGTATCATTGTCCCTACTTTGTTTGTCACATTCATCACATATATTTAAATGGAGGAACCTTGGCTTCCGAACATACAGAACATCGTCTGATGGTTCAGACATGTTAATAGGCATAAACTTGATAACAAAGCACAAAAAACGTTTTAAAATAAAACCGTTACTGTCACTTTAAATTTTAAACTGAACACACTTTATTACTGAATATGTGCAAAAGTATGAAGGAATAGTTCAAAATTCACCAAAATTTCACCACAGTGTCTTAAAGCCTTAAAAGTATTGCACACCAAATTTGAAAGCTTTAACTCTTAAAATAACGGAACCGGAGCCGTTTTAACATTTAACCCCTATACAGTCCCTGGTATCTGCTTTGCTGAGACCCAACCAAGCCCAGAGGGGAATACGATACCAAATGACGCCTTCAATAAGCTTTTTCAGTGGATCTGAGCTCCTCACACATGCATCTGCATGCCTTGCTTCTCAAAAACTGCGCATTAGTGGCGCGAAAATGAGGCTCTGCCTTGACTAGAAAAGGCCCCCAGTGAAAAAGGTGTCCAATACAGTGCCTGCCGTTTTTTTTTAACAGAATTCCCAAGATTAAAATAACTCTTCAAAGTTATAAACCATTAAATATGCTTATAAAGTAATCGTTTTAGCCCAGAAAAATGGCTACCAGTCTTTAAAGCCCTTGTGAAGCCCTTTATTCTTATTTCTCCAACATAGGTGTGTCCGGTCCACGGCGTCATCCTTACTTGTGGGATATTCTCTTCCCCAACAGGAAATGGCAAAGAGCCCAGCAAAGCTGGTCACATGATCCCTCCTAGGCTCCGCTTTCCCTAGTCATTCTCTTTGCCGTTGTACAGGCAACATCTCCACGGAGATGGCTTAGAGTTTTTTGGTGTTTAAATGTAGTTTTTATTCTTCAATCAAGAGTTTGTTATTTTAAAATAGTGCTGGTATGTACTATTTACTCTGAAACAGGAAAGAGATGAAGATTTCTGTTTGTAAGAGGAAAATGATTTTAGCAACCGTTACTAAAATCGTTGGCTGTTTCCACACAGGACTGTTGAGAGGAATTAACTTCAGTTGGGGGAAACAGTGAGCAGACTTTTGCTGCTTGAGGTATGACACATTTCTAACAAGACTCGGTAATGCTGGAAGCTGTCATTTTCCCTATGGGAACCGGTAAGCCATTTTCTTAGTTTAAGTAAAAGAATAAAGGGCTTCATTAGGGCTTAAAAAACTGGTAGACATTTTTCTGGGCTAAAACGATTACTTTACTAAGTATATTTGGCAGATTATTACTTTTAATAGTTGTTAAATCTTGGGGATTGTTTTAATAAAAACGGCAGGCACTGTATTGGACACCTTTTTCACTGGGGGCCTTTTCTAGTCATAGACAGAGCCTCATTTTCGCGCCTCTAATGCGCAGTTGTTTTTGGAAAGCATGGCATGCAGATGCATGTGTGAGGAGCTAAGAACCACTGAAAAAGCTTATAGAAGGCATCATTTGGTATCGTATTCCCCTCTGGGCTTGGTTGGGTCTCAGCAAAGCAGATACCTGGGACTGTATAGGGGTTAAATGTAAAAACGGCTCCGGTTCCGTTATTTTAAGGGTTAAAGCTTTCAAATTTGGTGTGCAATACTTTTAAGGCTTTAAGTTACTGTGGTGAAATTTTGGTGAAATTTGAACAATTCCTTCATACTTTTTCACATATTCAGTAATAAAGTGTGTTCAGTTTGAAATTTAAAGGGACAGTAACGGTTTTATTGTAAAACGTTTTTTTGTGCTTTGTTCACAAGTTTAAGCCTGTTTAACATGTCTGAACCTTCAGATAACGATGTTCTATATGTATGAAAGCCAATGTGTCTCCCCATTTAAATATATGTGATATATTTGTGTCATAACGTCCAAACAAAGTAGGGATAATAATGCCATAGATATGATATTGCCCAAGATGATTCCTCTAATGAGGGGAGTAAGTATGGTACTGCATCATCCCCTTCTGTGTCTACACCAGTTTTGCCCACACAAGAGGCCCCTAGTACATCTAGTGCGCCAATACTTATTACCATACAACAATTAATGGCTGTAATGGATAATTCTATTGCATGCATTTTTTCCAAAATGCTTACTTATCAGAGAAAGCGTGATTGCTCTGTTTTAAACACTGAAGAGCAAGAGGACGCTGATGATATCTGTTCTGACATACCCTCACACCTATCTGAAGGGGCCAGGAGGGAGGTTTTGTCTGAGGGAGAAATTTCAGATTCAGGAAAAAAATTCTCAACAAGCAGAACCTGATATTGTAACTTTTAAATTTAAATTTCAACATCTCCACGCACTACTTAAGGAGGTATTATCTACTCTGGATGATTGTGACAATTTGGTCGTTCCAGAGAAATTAGGTAAGATGGACAAGTTCCTAGAGGTTCCGGTGCCCCGATGTTTTTCCTATACCCAAGCGGGTGGCGGACATAGTAAATAAGGAGTGGGAAAGGCCCGGCATACCTTTTGTCCTCCCCCTATATTTAAGAAATTAGTTCCTATAGTCGACCCCAGAAAGGACTTATAGCATACAGTCCCCAAGGTCGAGGGGGCGGTTTCTACTCTAAACAAACGCACTTCTATTCCTATAGAAGATAGTTGTGCTTTCAAGATCCTATGGATTAAAGGTTAGAGGGTTTGCTTAAAAAGATGTTTGTTCAGCAAGGTTACCTTCTACAACCAATTTCATGCATTGTTCCTGTCACTACAGCTGCGTGTTTCTGGTTCGAAGAACTAGGAAAGTCGCTCAATAAAGAATCTTCGTACGAGGAGGTTTTGGACAGAGTTCAAGCTCTTAAATTGGCTAACTCTTTTTTATTTTAGATGCCGCTTTGCAATTAGCTAGATTAGCGGCGAATAATTCAGGGTTTGCTATCGTGGCGCGCAGAGCGCTTTTGCTTAACATCCCTTTCAAGGGTAAAACACTGTTTGGCTCTGACTTGAAAGAGATTATTTCAGACATCACTGGGGGAAAGGGCCACGCCCTTCCTCTGGATAGGTCTTTTAAGGCTAAAAAGAAGCCAAATTTTCGTCCCTTTCGCAGAAACGGACCAGCCTCAAATTCTACACCCTCTAAGAAAGAGGGTAATACTTCTCAAACCAAGCCAGCCTGGAACAAGGGTAAGCAGGCCAAGTCACCTGCCACTGCTACCAAAACAGCATGAAGTGTTGGCCCCCGATCTGGGAAGGATCTGGTGGGGGGCAGACTTTCTCTCTTTGCTCAGGCTTGGGCAAGAGATGTTCAGGATCCTTGGGCGCTAGAAATAGTTTCTCAAGGTTATCTCCTGGAATTCAGGGAACTACCCCCAAGGGGAAGGTTCCACGGGTCTCAATTATCTTCGAACAGGCATTCTTACACTGCGTAGAAGACCTGTTAAGCATGGGAGTGATTCATCCTGTTCCATTAGGAGAACAAGGGAGGGGTTTTTACTCCAACCTGTTCATAATTCCCAAAAAAGAGGGAACATTCAGACCTATTTTAGATCTCAAGATTCTAAACTAGTTTCTAAGGGTTTCATCATTCAAAATGGAAACCATTCGAACGATCCTTCCTACCATCCAGGAAGGTCAATTCATGACCACGGTGGACTTAAAGGATGCGTACCTACGTATTCCTATCCACAAGGAACATTTTCGGTTCCTAAGGTTCGCCTTTCTGGACAAGCATTACCTGTGGCACTTCCATTCGGATTAGCCACTGCTCCAAGGATTTTCACAAGGGTACTAGGGTCCCTTCTAGCGGTGCTAAGACCAAGGGGCATTGCAGTAGTACCTTACTTGGACGACATCCTGATTCAAGTGTCGTCTCTGTCAAAAGCAAGGGCTCATACGGACATTGTCCTAGCCTCTCTCAGATCTCACAGGTGGAAAGTGAACATAGAAAAAAAAGTTCTGTCCCCGTCAACAAGAGTTCCCTTCTTGGGAACAATAATAGTTTCCTTAGAAATGAAGGTTTTTCTGACAGAGGCCAGAAAATCAAAACTTCTAAGCTCTTGTCAGGTACTTCATTCTGTTCTTCTTCCTTCCATAGCGCAGTCCATGGAAGTAATAGGTTTGATGGTTGCGGCAATGCACATAGTTCCTTTTGCACTAATTCATCTAAGACCATTGCACCTGTGCATGCTCAGACAGTGGAATGGGGTTTATACAGACTTGTCTCCGACGATACAAGTAGATCAAATAACCAGAGATTCACTCCGTTGGTGGCTGACCCTGGACAACCTGTCACAGGGAATGAGCTTCCGCAGACCAGAATAGGTCATTGTCACGACCGACGCCAGTCTGGTGGGCTGGGGCGCGGTCTGGGAACCCCTGAAAACTCAGGGTCTATGGTTTCGGTAAGACTCTCTTCTCCCGATAAACATAATGGAACTGAGAGCGATATTCAATGCTCTCAAGGCTTGGCCTCGACTAGCAAAGGCCAAATCCATAAGGTTTCAATCAGACATCATGACGACTGTTACATATATCAACCATCAGGGGGTAACAAGGAGTTCCCTGGCGATGGAGGAGCATCCGGGGGAGTGGGAACTCCATCTGGAAATCTTTGCCCAAATAACTCAATTATGGGGCATTCCAGACATGGTTCTGATGGCCTCTCGTCAGAACTTCATGGTCCCTGGTTACTGGTCCAAATCCAGGGATCCCAAGGCGACTATTGGATACAATAGTAGCACCTTGGATCTTCAACCTAGCTTATGTATTCCCACCGTTTCCTCTCATTCCCAGGCTGGTAGCCAGGATCAATCTGGAGAGGGCTTCGGTGACCTTGATAGTTCCTGTGTGGCCACGCAGGACTTGGTATGCAGACCTGGTGAATGTGTCATCGGCTCCACCATGGAAGCTACCTTTGAGACAGGACCTTCTTATTCAGGGTCCATTCGAACATCCGAATCTGGTTTTCCTCCAACTGACTGCTTGGAGTTTGAACGCTTGATTTTATCAAAGCGTGGGTTTTCAGATTCTGTAATAGATACTCTTCTTCAGGCTAGAAAGCCTGTAACTAGAAAAATTTACCATAATATATGGAAAAAATATATCTGTTGGTGTGAATCTAAAGGATTCCCATGGAACAAGATAAAAATTCCTAAGATTCTTTCCTTTCTACAAGGTGGTTTGTAGAAAGGATTTTCTGCGAGTTCTCTGAAGGGACAGATCTCTGCTTTATCTGTTTTACTTCACAAAAGGCTGGCAGCTGTGCCAGACGTTTAAGCGTTTGTTCAGGCTCTGGTTAGAATCAAGCCTGTTTACAGACCTTTGACTCTTCCCTGGAGTCTCAATTTAGTTCTTTCAGTTCTTCAAGGGGTTCCGTTTGAACCCTTACATTCCGTAGATATTAAGTTATTTTCTTGGAAAGTTTTGTTTTAGGTTGCATTTTCTTCCGCTAGAAGAGTTTGAGTTATCTGCTCTGCAGTGTTCTCCGCCCTATCTGGTCCATGCAGATAAGGTGGTTTTACGTACTGAGCCTGGTTTTCTTCCGAAGGTTGTTTCCAACAAAAATATTAACCAGGAGATAGTTGTACCTTCTTTGTGTCAGAATCCAGTTTCATAGAAGGAACGTTTGTTACACAATTTGGACGTTGTCCGTGCTCTAAAATTCTATTTAGATGCTACAAAGGATTTCAGACAAACATCTTCCTTGTTTGTTGTTTATTCTGGTAAAAGGAGAGGTCAAAAAGCAACTTCTACCTCTCTATCTTTTTGGCTTAAAAGCATCATCAGATTGGCTTATGAGACTGCCGGACGGCAGCCTCCTGAAAGAATCACAGCTCATTCCACTAGGGCCGTGGCTTCCACGTGGGCCTTTAAGAACGAGGCTTCTGTTGATCAGATATGTAAGGCAGCGACTTGGTCTTCACAGCACACTTTTACCAAATTTTACAAATTTGATACTTTTGCTTCTTCTGAGGCTATTTTTGGGAGAAAGGTTTTGCAAACCGTGGTGCCTTCCATCTAGGTGACCTGATTTGCTCCCTCCCATCATCCGTGTCCTAAAGCTTTGGTATTGGTTCCCACAAGTAAGGATGATGCCGTGGACCGGACACACCTATGTTGGAGAAAACAGAATTTATGTTTACCCGATAAATTACTTTCTCCAACGGTGTGTCCGGTCCACGGCCCGCCCTGGTTTTTTAATCAGGTCTGATGATTTATTTTCTTTAACTACAGTCACCACGGTATCATGATTTCTCCTATGCAAATATTCCTCCTTTACGTCGGTCGAATGACTGGGGAAGGCGGAGCCAAGGAGGGATCATGTGACCAGCTTTGCTGGGCTCTTTGCCATTTCCTGTTGGGGAAGAGAATATCCCACAAGTAAGGATGACGCCGTGGACCGGACACACCTATGTTGGAGAAAGTAATTTATCAGGTAAACATAAATTCTGTTATTTAAAACTAAGATAATGGCTTACCGGATCCCATAGGGAAAATGACAGCTTCCAGCTTTACCAAGTCTTGTTAGAAATGTGTCATACCTCAAGCAGCAAAAGTCTGCTCACTGTTTCCCCCAACTGAAGTTAATTCATCTCAACAGTCCTGTGTGGAAACAGCCATCGATTTTAGTAACGGTTGCTAAAATCATTTTCCTCTTACAAACAGAAATCTTCATCTCTTTTCTGTTTCAGAGTAAGTAGTACATACCAGCACTATTTTAAAATAACAAACTCTTGATTGAAGAATAAAAACTACATTTAAACACCAAAAAACTCTTAGCCATCTCCGTGGAGATGTTGCCTGTGCAACGGCAAAGAGAATGACTGGGGAAGGCGGAGCCTAGGAGGGATCATGTGACCAGCTTTGCTGGGCTCTTTGCCATTTCCTGTTGGGGAAGAGAATATCCCACAAGTAAGGATGACGCCGTGGACCGGACACACCTATGTTGGAGAAATGAGAATCATGATCTGTTACTTGTTGTGCTAAAGTCTCCAACCAAAAAGTTGAAGCTGCAGCAACATCAGCCAAAGATATAGCAGGTCTAAGAAGATTACCTGAACACAGATAAGCTTTTCTTAGAAAGGATTCAATTTTCCTATCTAAAGGATCCTTAAACGAAGTACCATCTGACGTAGGAATAGTAGTACGTTTAGCAAGGGTAGAAATAGCCCCATCGACTTTAGGGATTTTGTCCCAAAATTCTAATCTGTCAGACGGCACAGGATATAATTGCTTAAAACGTTTAGAAGGAGTAAATGAATGACCCAATTTATCCCATTCTCTGGAAATTACTTCAGAAATAGCATTAGGAACAGGAAAAACTTCTGGAATAACCACAGGAGATTTAAATACCTTATCTAAACGTTTAGAATTAGTATCAAGAGGACCAGAATCCTCTATTTCTAAAGCAATTAGTACTTCTTTAAGTAAAGAACGAATAAATTCCATTTTAAATAAATATGAAGATTTTATCAGCATCAATCTGAGACAGAATCCTCTGAACCAGAAGAGTCAGAATCAGAATGATGATGTTCATTTAAAAATTCATCTGTAGAGAGAGAAGTTTTAAAAGATTTTTTGTTTACTAGAAGGAGAAATAAGACAGCCTTCTTGATGGATTCAGAAACAAAATCTCTTATGTTATCAGGAACATTCTGCACCTTAGATGTTGAGGGAACTGCAACAGGCAATGGTACATTACTAAAGGAAATATCTGCTTTAACAAGTTTGTCATGACAATTAATACAAACAGCCGGAGGAATAGCTACCAAAAGTTTACAGCAGATACACTTAGTTTTGGTAGTTCCAGCACTAGACAGCGATTTTCCTGAAGTATCTTCTGACTCAGATGCAACGTGAGACATATTGCAATATGTAAGAGAAAAAACATATGCAAAATTGATCAAATTCCTTAAATGACAGTTTCAGGAATGGGAAAAAATGCCAATAAACAAGCTTCTAGTAACCAGAAGCAAAGAAAAAATGAGACTGAAATAATGTGGAGACAAAAGAGACGCCCATATTTTTTGGCGCCAAATACACCCACATTGTTTGGCGTCTAAATCCTTTTTGGCGCCAAAAATGACGCCACATCCGGAACGCCGACATTTTTGGCGCAAAAGGACGTCAAAAAATGACTCAACTTCCGGCGACACTTATGACGCCGGAAACAGAAGAGATTTTTTGCGCCAAAAAAGTCCGCGCCAAGAATGACGCAATAAAATGAAGCATTTTCAGCCCCCGCGAGCCTAACAGCCCACAGGGAAAAAAAGTCAAATTTTTAAGGTAAGAAAAAATGATTGATTCAAATGCATTATCCCAAATATGAAACTGACTGTCTGAAAATAAGGAATGTTGAACATTCTGAGTCAAGGCAAATAAATGTTTGAATACATATATTTATAAATAAAGTGCCCAACCATAGCTTAGAGTGTCACAGAAAATAAGATTTACTTACCCCAGGACACTCATCTACATGTTTGTAGAAAGCCAAACCAGTACTGAAACGAAAATCAGCAGAGGTAATGGTATATAAATAAGAGTCGATCTGAAAAGGGAGGTAAGAGATGAATCTCTACGACCGATAACAGAGAACCTATGAAATAGACCCCGTAGAAGGAGATCACTGCATTCAAATAGGCAATACTCTCCTCACATCCCTCTGACATTCACTGCACGCTGAGAGGAAAACCGGGCTCCAACTTGCTGCGGAGCGCATAACGTAGAATCTAGCACAAACTTACTTCACCACCTCCATAGGAGGCAAAGTTTGTAAAAACTGAATTGTGGGTGTGGTGAGGGGTGTATTTATAGGCATTTTGAGGTTTGGGAAACTTTGCCCCTCCTGGTAGGAATGTATATCCCATACGTCACTAGCTCATGGACTCTTGCTAATTACATGAAAGAAAAATGATTTTTTTCCCCTCAATTTTAGTAGATTATAGGATATGATGAAATTAATGGTATATTTAGAAAGTCCATTTAATGGCGAGAAAAACGTTATATAATGTGTGTGGGTACAGTAAATGAGTAAGAGGAAAATTACAGCTAAACAAACACCGCAGAAATGTAAAAATAGCCCTGGTCCTTAAGGGAAAGAAATTGAAAAATGGCCTTGTCCTTTAGGGGTTAAGGAACAGAAGCATCTCTGCATGTTCAGCTATAAGTCTGTTTCTGCTATCAGTAAGGACGTTTGACGCTAAGCTGAACCGTCTCACTTTTCACACTACTGCATGGGTCAGAAAGATATTTTTGGGCCATTAAATCTCAGTTAACTGCCCAGTACTTCAGGGGTTTGTCTGAATGAGGTACAGTGATCTCTCCCAGACGGAGCAAACCTGCTGTGCTTCAAAATGAGAAAAAAATTGCAGTAGGCGATACAGGAATTTAAGGGTAAGAGAAGCATCTCTTTCCACCTTTGCCTTTTAGTGATCTTTAGGTTAAACCAGAACTACGACTACAACCCACAGTACATATCTCCAGTAACAAATAGGACAAAAATATTTCAGATCTATTACATTAACAAAAAGATCTTTATTTTTAATCAAACCAGCATTATCTAAACGACAAGTGGAAACAAAAACAGATCACAGCTTTTGTCAGAGTTTGCTAGAAATTAAAATGTACAAACACAGAAGCTTCAATTCAGGCAAAGAGGGTTCTGTATTTTCAGGTGTATTCTAGAAAACTTCACTGGAACAATGGAACTAAAAATGTTCAATTACCAAACAATGAAAAAAAAATATAAGTCAAGAGACATGATATTTTATGGGGGGGGGGGGGGAGACTAAAAACTATTAAAAATGGGATTAACATTGCTTTGATAACATTTTAATCATATTAAACGGTCACTGATGACCATAGGAAATATTTATGACTTTAATGGTTCAGCTGCTGCTTCTGCATCTTCAGCGCCAGTGTCCATATCAGCAGTCACATCAGTTTCCCGATTCTCAAAGGGATTTTCACCCTAAGGGAGTAAAACAAAGGGTTAATGTACTCAATATAGTGGTGTAAAGATACTCTATGACTTGAAAATAAAGCTTGCAGCTACTTCCATTGTTTAAAGGGACTCAAGTCAAAATTAAACTTCATGATTCAGATACAGCATGTTATTTTAAACAACTTTCCAATTTACTTCCATTAACAAAATGTGCAGTCTTTTAATATTTACACTTTGAGTCACCAGCTCCTACTGAGCATGTGCAAGAATTCACAGCATATATGTATATGCATTTGTGATAGGCTGATGGTTGTCACATGGTACAGGGGGAGTGGAAATAGACATAACTTTGCAATTTAGTTTTAAAAAAAAATCTACTACTCAAAGTTCA
This sequence comes from Bombina bombina, assembly GCF_027579735.1. Taxonomy (NCBI): domain Eukaryota; kingdom Metazoa; phylum Chordata; class Amphibia; order Anura; family Bombinatoridae; genus Bombina; species Bombina bombina. The sequence goes on from NC_069508.1 coordinate 45,468,552, forward strand.
GACTAAGTGCTATTGCATTGTCTTATGCATTTGTTGATTATGCAAATATATTGTATTAACTGGTCCTTTAAGAAATCTAAAAATAGGAGTGGAAACAAAATGACTGCCCCTTTAAATAAAGGTGGACACTGAATTTATACTATGATTGTGCTTTGCAAATAGTGGGTGGAGTTCAGCTGATGGACCTTTTTTACTGCGGTTTATTTTCCTTTGTGGATACCAAAGTAGGTAGACTCAGGAATGCTCTGCAGAGACCTAGTCAGTGATTCCTCTTATCAAAGGCTCACCAAATGTGTTTAGTAAGGTCCCAGTAATGTATTGCTGCTGCCAAACCAACTTTTCAACAAAGGATACAAAGTGAAGGAAGCAAATTGGAAAGTTGCTGCATGTTTTGTTTGAATCATGAAAGTTTAACTTTAAAAAAAAAAAATATACCACATCAGGATAAAAACCCCAAGCAAGATTGATAAGACCATTAATACATTAGAATTTAACAAACAAGCAAATAAAAATGCAATAGCTTAAAGGGCCATTACACACATTTTTTGTTGCATAAATGTTTTGTAGATGATTTATAAAGCCCATAAAGTTACTTTTTTTTACAAAAACAAAATTTATGCTTACCTGATAAATTTCTCTTGTGGTGTATCCAGTCCACGGATCATCCATTACTTGTGGGATACTCTCCTTCCCAACAGGAAGCTGCAAGAGGATCACCCACAGCAGAGCTGTCTATATAGCTCCTCCTCTAACTGCCACCCCCAGTCATTCGACCGAAGACAAGCAAGAGAAAGGAGAAACTATAGGGTGCAGTGGTGACTAGTTTAAAAATAAAAAACACCTGCCTTAAAATGACAGGGCGGGCAGTGGACTGGATACACCACAAGAATAAATTTATCAGGTAAGCATAAATTGTGTTCTCTTGTAAGGTGTATCCAGTCCACGGATCATCCATTACTTGTGGGATACCAATACCAAAGCTATAGGACACAGATGAAGGGAGGGACAAGGCAGGCGCTTAAACGGAAGGCACCACTGCCTATAAGACCTTTCTCCCAAAAATAGCCTCCGAAGAAGCAAAAGTATCAAATTTGTAGAATTTAGAAAAAGTATGAAGCGAAGACCAAGTCGCCGCCTTACAAATCTGTTCAACAGAAGCCTCATTCTTAAAAGCCCATGTGGAAGCTACCGCTCTAGTAGAATGAGCTGTAATTCTTTTAGGAGGCTGCTGGCCAGCAGTCTCATAAGCTAAGTGGATTATACTTAGCCAAAAAGATAGAGAAGTTGCAGAAGCCTTTTGGCCTCTGTCCAGAGTAGACAACAATGCAGATGTTTGACGAAAATCTTTAGTAGCTTGTAAATAAAATTTTAAAGCGCGAACCACGTCAAGATTGTGTAATAGACGTTCCTTCTTTAAAGGATTAGGACATAGTGAAGGCATAACAATCTCCTGATTGATATTTTTATTAGATACCACCTTAGGCAGAAAACCAGGTTTGGTACGTAACACTACCTTATCTGCATGGAAAATGAGATAAGGGGAATCGCATTGTAAAGCAGAACTCCGAAACTCTGAGCCTTTTCAAGAACTTTCCAAGATAAGAGCTTAATATCTATGGAATGCAACAGTTCAAACGGAACCCCTTCAAGAACTAAATTTAAACTCCATGGCGGAGCAAAAGGTTTAAACACAGGATTGATTCTAACCAGAGCCTGATAGAATGCCTGAACATCTGGAACCTCAGCCAGACGTTTGTGCAAAATAGACAGAGCAGAAATCTGTCCCTTTAAGGAACTGATAAACCCTTCTCCAATCCTTCTTGGATAAAAAATATCCTAGGAATCCTGACTTTACTCCAAGTAACCATTGGATTCACACCAATGAAGATATTTATACCATATCTTATGATAGATTTTCCTGGTGACAGGCTTTCGTGCCTGTATTAAGGTATCAATGACCGACTGAGAAACCAAGCTTTGATAAAATCAAGTGTTCAATCTCCAAGCAGTCAGACGCAGAGAAATTAGATTTGGATGGTTGAAAGGACCCTGAAGTATAAGGTCCTGTCTCAGCGGCAGAGTCCATGATGGAAAGGACGACATGTCCACCACATCTGCATACCAAGTCCTGCGAGGCCACGCAGGTGCTATCAAAATCACCGAAGCTATCTCCTGTTTGATCTTGGCAATCAGACGAGGGAGCAGAGGAAACGGTGGAAACACATAAGCCAGGTTGAAGGGCCAAGGCGCTGCTAGAGCATCTATCAGCGCTGCCTTGGGATCCCTGGACCTGAACCTGTAACAAGGAGCTTGGCGTTCTGGCGAGACGCCATGAGATCCAGTTCTGGTTTGCCCCAAAGTTGAATCAACTGCAAATACCTCCGGATGGAGCTCCCACTCCCCCGGATGAAAAGTCTGTCGACTTAGAAAATACGCCTCCCAGTTCTCTACACCTGGGATATGGATAGCTGATAGGTGGCAAGAGTGAGTCTCTGCCCAGCGAATTATCTTTGAGACTTCTAACATCGCTAGGGAACTTCTTGTTCCCCCTTGATGGTTGATGTAAGCCACAGTCGTGATGTTGTCCGACTGAAATCTGATGTACCACAGAGTTGATAACTGAGGCCAAGCCTGAAGAGCATTGAATATCGCTCTTCCAGAATATTTATTGGAAGGAGTGTCTCCTCCTGAGTCCACGATCCCTGAGCCTTCAGGGAGTTCCAGACTGCACCCCAATCTCCGCCCATAGAATTATCTTTGAAACCTCCAACATTGCTAGGGAAACTCCTTGTTCCCCCTTGATGGTTGATGTAAGCTACAGTCGTGATGTTGTCCGACTGAAATCTGATGAACCTCAATGCTGCTAGCTGAGGCCAAGCCTGAAGAGCATTGAATATCGCTCTTAGTTCCAGAATGTTTATCGGAAGGAGAGGCTCCTCCTGAGTCCACGAGCCTTCAGGGATTTCCAGACTGCACCCCAGAAGGTTGGCATCTGTTACTATTGTCCAATCTGGCCTGTGGAAGGTCATACCTTTGGACAGATGGACCCGAAATAGCCACCAGAGAAGAGAATCCCTGGTCTCTTGATCCAGATTTAGTAGAGGGGACAAATCTGTAATCCACATTCCACTGACATGCAGAGTTGTAGCGGTCTGAGATGTAGGCAGGCAAACGGCACTGTCCATTGTCGCTACCATTAAGCCAATTACTTCCATACACTGAGCCACTACACAATGTAAGAATGCCTCTTTATCTGGTTTGCAGATAATTGTGAGAGGTGAAATCTTCCTTTTGGGGAAGAAGCTTTGAATTCCAGAAGGTATCCCTGAGACACAATTTCCAATGCCCAGGGATCCTGGACATCTCTTGCTCAAGCCTGGGCGAAGAGAGAAAGTCTGCCCCCTACCAGATCGGGGGCTGATCTTTCATGCTGTCTTAAGAGGCAGCAGCAGGCTTCTTGGCCTGCTTTCCTTTGTTAAAAGCCTGGTTAGGTCTCCAGACTGGCTTGGACTGGGCAAAATTTCCCTCTTGTTTGGAAGTTGATGCTGCGCCAGTCTTGAAGTTTTTAAAGGCACAAAAATTAGTCTGTTTGGTCCTTAATTTGTTGAAGAGCGTGACCTTTTCCTCCAGTAATCAGAAATGATCTCCTTCAGTCCGGGCCCGAATAGGGTCTGCCCCTTGAAGGGAATGTTGAGAAGCTTAGACTTTGAAGTAATGTCAGCAGACCAGGATTTAAGCCATGACGCCCTACGCGCTTGGATAGCAAAACCTGAGTTCTTAGCAGTTAGTTTGGTTAAATGAACAACGGCATCAGAAACAAATGAATTGGCTAGCTTAAGAGCTTTAAGCTTGTCAAGTATATCATCCAATGGGGTTTCTACCTCTTCCAGAGACTCAAACCAGAAGGCCGCAGCAGCAGCGACAGGGGCAATGCATGCAAGCAGTGAACAAGTGCTTGGCAAGCACGAAACATGTCTGCTGCATGAGGAGCGCAGCTTTCCTCCCTTTTGATTTGATGTGTATCATTTTAATGTGAGTCTTGGTCAGTTTGTGCTGTGCTTTAGCTGGACTGTACTTTGCCTTTTGATGTTTTTAAGTGCATGAATAATAAAGTTGGAACTTTTTATCTTAAACCGGCATTGGAACTCTTGTATTCTGGATTACCCATTTGTCAGGCGAATAGGACGGATACGCCGCTGTTCCCTTACTGGTTCATGTGACTCAGACATCATCCCCACTCTCCTGTGTGCCGAATACCAGACGTACTACTCTTATGCGATGAGGGCAATAAAGAGCGCACTGCTTGCGTGTTTGTGCAATGCATGCAAGAGGCTGGAGAATAAAACCCAGTTGAATAAACATTCTTATGGTAACCCTATAACTTTTTATCCATTGGATCTAGGAAAGCACAACTGTCCTCGACTGATAGTTGTACGCTTAGCTAGGGTAGAGACTGCTCCGTCCACCTTAGGGACCGTTTGCCGTAAGTCCCGTGTAGTGGCATCTATGGGAAGCATCTTTTTAAAAAAAGGAGGGGGAAGAGAACGGTACACCTGGTCTATCCCATTCCTTAGTAATTTCTGAAAACCTCTTAGGTATTCAGAATCAGCGTAAAGAGGCACTGCATAGTATTTATCCAATCTACACAATGGATAAATGGTGTCAGTGTCATTCAGAGCAGCTAAAACCTCAGAGCAACACGCGGTGTTCAAGCTTAAATTTAAATGTAGACATATCAGAATCAGGTTGAATTCTTTCCCGAGTCAGAAAAATCACCCACAGATAGAAGCTCTCCTTCCTCAGCTTCTGCATATTGTGAGGTGATATCAGACATAGCTACTAAAGCGTCAGTGCTCTGTATTTTTTCTAGCCCCAGAGCTGTCTCGCTTTCCTTGTAACCCTGGTAGTTTAGACAATACCGCTGTAAGGGTATTATTCATAACTGCTGCCTTGTCTTGTAAGGTAAACGCTATGGGCGCTCTACATGTACTTGGCGCCTCTTGAGCGGGAGTCATAGGTTATGACACGTGGGGAGAGTTCATTTGGTACACATTCTAAGAGGGGGTTCCACAATGGCTTCTAAACATAATGAACAAGGAGTTTCCTCTATATCAGACATTTAACAGACTAGTAATGAGACCAGCAATCTTTGAAAACACTTTAATGTAAAAAAGCAGAATATAAAAAAACTGTACTGTGCCTTTGAGAAAAAAAAAACAAAGAAAAACTGCAAAACAGTGTATTTGCACCCACTTGCAAATTGATGATTAACCCCACAGGCTCAAAAACAGTCAAAAAATGGCAAAACCGTCATAAGTCACAGGCAAACTGCCACAGCTCTACTGTGGCTCCTACCTTCCCATAAAACTAGGTCCAATATGTCAGGGGACTCCTTCAGGGAAGCTGGATGTCTGAGTTGAAAAGTTACTGCGCAATTAGAGTGCGAAAATAGGCCCCTCCCACCATGCACTGAGAGTCAGAGGGCCTAAAAAACTACTCCTAGGAGTCAAATAACAGCCATGTGGAAAGACTAGGCCCCAAATAAAGATTCATCACCCTTAGTAAAAAACGTTCCTTATAATACATGTAAACGTTTCACATACTAAGTTATTAGAGCAATTAACATGAAAATAACCCTTTACTGCAAGCATGATGCCAGTCATTATTAAATCACTGCAATCAGTCTTACCTCAAATATATCAGGCACTGTCAGCATTTTCTAGACTTATTATCTATGTAGAAAAAAATATACTGAACATACCTCAAGGCAGTTTATTCTGCAAGCCGTTCTCCCAGCTGAAGTTTTTCCCATACTCTTCAGTTATGTGTGAGAACAGCAGTGGATCTTAGTTACAACCTGCTAAGATCATCAAAAACCTCAGGCAAAACACTTCTAATTTCAGCCTGAGGTAAAAAAAAAACAGTACAACTCCGGTACCATTTAAAAATAAACTTTTGATTTAAGATAAACTACACTAAGTCACCACATCTCTCTATGCGACTTCCCTTGTCGAGAGCTGCAAGAGAATGACTGGAGGTGGCAGTCAGGGAGGAGCTATATAGACAGCTCTGCTGTGGGTGATACTCTTGCAGCTTTCTGTTGGGAAGGAGAATATCCCACAAGTAATGGATGATCCGTGCACTGGATACACCTTACAAGAGAAATGTATAATTTTGCTTATTTTTAAATAACATTGCTCTGATTTTCAGACTCCTAACCAAGTCCCAAAGTTTTATTTGAATACCGTCAGCTACCTTCTCCAGCTTGCTCCTGTTGTGTATGCAAAAGGGGGAGGGGGAGTGTCTTATTTACCACTTGCAGTGGGCTTTCCAACTACCTTTTCAACAGAGCTAAAATGAAAGCTTCCAAGTACGTTTTTAAACCATTTTATACTGGATTTTTATATCAGTATCTGTGCATCTTATTCTTTATAGTAGTGCCTATTACATGCAGTTATATGAAAATGAGTGTATACTGTCCCTTTAATAAAATTTTAAAATGTGAGTAATCTGCTTGTTTAAAAATCAATTTGCTGCCCCCACCTGTATTATGTGACAGCCATTAGCCAGTCAGACATGTAGGAGTTGGAACCTCAGGAAGAGTTCACGTAATGAGATTATACATCAAAATGTGTACAAATTTGAGTCTTAAAAAAGCGTGCTCTAAATAATGTAAGTTTAACCCCTAATGAGCACAATGTATACCATGTACATCACTGGCTGTTAAAGGTTTTCTAGAGGCACTATACCAACCATATATGGGAGGTGGCTTAGCCCTGCCCAATGTGGAATGGTATAATTTAGCAACGTTACTATGTTTTCCAATAGACTGGCATTTTCAGTCATTTAAACTTTGATAGATATCTAGAGGAAGAGATTTGTTACCCACATTCTATGGGGTTTATAGTACACGCACCAAACATTTTAGGTAAGACAATTGTTAACCATCCCCTTTTCAAAGACATTTTATGTGTGGAGAAAAACCATGAGGCTAATTGGCCAATCAGCTACTACTTCTAAATGGCTGCCCATTCAAGGCAACTGTTTTTTCCACTAGGCAATTCAACTAACATATTTAGCTCCCGGTCACCTTTTAAAGCTCTCTATTGCAGAGTTTTTTTTATTTTAAGGCTAAGAGTCTGTATAACTTTTTGGAATTTCAAAAAGTCTTGCCTACAGTACAGAATAAGTGCAAGTTTTATTTTTTGCAAGTAAAAAACTATGTGCACAAATTACTCCATCTATTTCCTCAGATCTGTTTAGAACATCCCTTAATGGATCATATTAAACCGGAAAAATTCATTTTAACTTCCATACTTAATCTTAGAAAACTTTTGTTTATTAATTGGATTAAACCTCAAGTCCCCTCGGTCAAGGAAGCAAAAAATGCTCTAATCGATACTGCATTAGTGGCGGCTCATGACTATAGGTTAGAGAAAAAAAAAAAAAAAGGACAACTCGTATATAAAAATCTGGAGGGACTTTGTTCTAAGCCAAGATAAAACCTTTATTAATTGTATAGAAAAATCCTTAACATTCAATTATAAAAAGGTTGCCGTGTGTGGGCGGTGTGGGAGATAGAGGTAAATATACACAATTCTAAGGGGGGGGGGGGGGGGGGGGGGGGGAAAAACTCCTTTACCTTTTTTCCCCCTCTTTCGTCGTGTTATATTCTCCTTGCCACTATCTTGTTAAATAGACTATAGAAACCTCTTTGGCTCACTTGTTATGAATAACAGTCATTGATGTAATCTTTGGATACATATGGGTATCCTATTTTGAATCTAATTTTTTTAATAAAATAAAAAAAAAGAAACGCATCACTGGCCGTTGAGGGTTTTCTTTTTTAAGGGGTTATTTTGAGCTTTAGTGTCCCTATGAAAGGCAGGTAAAACATGAATGTACAAACAGTTTCCTAAACCAAGTCTTCAGGAGCCTTACTCAAGCCAGATATTCATTATCTTAACTAGAGCACAGGTGAAACTATCAACTCACTCATCAGCTAATGTCACTTGCGCTCTAGTTAAGATATACATGAATATCTGGGCTGAGTAAGGCGTCTGAGGACTGGGTTAGGATAAAAAAATGTTTTAATGGTCACACCAACCAGCTGATTTTACCGACCTGGCTGGAATTTTAGCCAATATTAAATGGACACAACCCAAAAATGTATTTTGTGATTCAGAGAGCATGCAATTTTAAGCAACTTTCTAATTTACTCCTATTAATTTTTCATTGTTTTATTGCTCTATTTGAAAGGTATCTAAGCTAAGGTGCCAGACAATTTTTTGGTTTAGACCCTGGGCAATGCTCGTTTATTGGTGGGTAAATTTATCCACCAATCAGCAAGAACCACCCAGGCTCTTCACCAAAAATGGGCCAGCATCTAAACTTAAGATTCTTGCTTTTCAAATAGATACAGAGAAAAAAAAAAGAAAATTTGTGTTCAGTGTCCCCCCTTTAAAGGGACAGTCTACAGCAGAATTTTTATTGTTTTAAAATATAGATAATCTCTTTACTACCCATTCCCCAGTTTTGCATAACCAACAGTTATAATATACTTTTAACCTCTGTGATTATCTTGTATCTAAGCCTCTGCAAACTACCCCTTTTTTCAGTTCTTTTGACAGACTTGCAGTCTAGCCAATCAGTGCCTGCTCCCAGATTACTGCACGAGCACAGTGTTATCTATATGAAATATGAACACCCTCTAGTGGTAAAAAATGTTAAAATGCAATATGAAAGAGGTGGGCTTCAAGGTCTAAGAAATTAGCATATGAACCTCCTAGGTTAAGCTTTCAATACCAAGAGAACAAAGCCAAATTGGTGATAAAAGTAAATTGGAAAATTGTTTAAAATTACATGCTTTATCTGAATCATGAAAGTTTTTTTGGCCTAGACTGTCCCTTTAAGCTAAAATTAGCTGATATTTTTCAACTTTTATATAAAAAAAAAAAACGCAAGTCATTCATAGTCTCAATTTGTGCTGACATGGCATTAAACCTGAAAGCAAGATCTCCTTACCTTCAAGAACATTTCATATCGTGCCTTCACAACTGGATTGCTCAAGATACTAGTAGCCGTCGAAATGCTTGATCGCTTTATTTGTTCCCTGTAGGTCTGTAAAAGAAAGTTTACATTTAGATGTGTAGGTGCTTCATAGAAATGATTTTAAAAAAAAATTATGTTTATCAGGATCATAAATATAACATTTCACATTTGTTAGAATTAGATTTAAAAATAATGTGTGCTTCTAATATCAAATTATCTTTGTTTTCTTGTCCTTTGTTGAAATGCTGAAAAGGTCAGGAGTGTGCGCGTATCTGCAACAATGTTATACATTAGCAAGAGCACTAGAGATGGCAGTACCATTTCCTGTTACGTACTAATTTAGACATGTGCATGCTACCTATCTTCAACAAAACATAAGCAAATTTGATAAAATTAAATTGGAAATTTTGGGTTTCAGGTCCCTTTAATCAAATGCAAAGATAAGCACTGCTGTGATGGATATTAAAGTTCAGTTTACATACAGGTTAGGAACAGTTATATGGTCTTACCGCTTTGTTCTTTAAATGTTGAGAAGATTTCAGATGCAACTGTACAGAAATACGTAAACCAGGAACATAAATATTGCAGGCATTGCAGTGCACCATCTCAACTCTGAGCATGTGATCCTCATTCGTAATACCTAAAAAGTAAAGAATGGGGACTATGAGTTTAACCAAGGAACTTTGATGCAAATAAAGGGCAAGAGCTAATAGAGCTAGAGCTATATTACCCTGTGCTAAATATTAAAGTTTGTTCTTGCATATCAATACAAATGAGGGACTTGCCCAGCAGCCAGAGCAGCATAAAATACTGCAGTATAAATTGTGCATACACATCCATTTCAGACTCTTGCTTGCAAAAGGTTAAACTGCTGCTTTAATACACTAACTTTCTCCCATGTCCTTTCAAAACAGTATATGGTTAGTATGAGACTCGTGCATTTGAACAAAAAATCCTGCCCAGCACTAGGTTTACATACCTTCCATCACATCTTTTTCCACTTGGTTTGCAGAGTCACTCGGAGAAGAAGCTTTGCGAGCTGCTATTTTCTTGTACTTATTTACAATACTCTCCTTATAAAAAACGATAGTATGTTCTATGTTAGTCAGTTGCCTGTTAAACCATCTGATACACACCAAAGTTTGGGATAAATATAGCTATGGATTGTTTGGACAGCACACTGAAAGAAAAATCCTACTTACATGAAGAAAGTCAACAGCAGTCTGGTCAATCTTTGTTTGCTTCTGAATATGATTTAGCATTTCCTTGTGGAAATCACTATTTAAATGTTCTTCTGTGCCTTTCTCATCAAAAGATCGAAATTTGCAAAACGAACATGTGAATGCCATCCTAAAGAGATTTTGAATTACAAACATGGTCTTGCACAAAAACATTAATATGCCAGAAGTTCCTTTGGACTACTTTGGAATCTTATTGATCAGGTCATGACCAGAGCCTCTTTCTTGTTTTAGTGATCCTAGGACAATTTAGGAATTTCCTTTACATATCAAAGTATTAGTTAGAAATTCCAACAGTAAAATATAAAGGTATCTGTACAACAGATGAGTAATATATTTTACTACTTAGATAAAAAGTCTCACTAACCGATTAGTCCCAATTGAGGTTAAACAAAGCATTGCACTACAATGTTCTCAACAGAACATCTTGCCAGCTGGTGGCATTAAGTAGAAGGGTGGAAACAGTGCAATACATCGAGTTCTGTTATTTATGAAAGAAAAGCCATCCAAAGCAAGTTACATTTCTGGCAACATTTGTTTTACAAATAATTAAATCAACTTGTTAAATTGTGTAATTAGTTGATTATAGCTTAATATTTGCTTAAAGTGATGGCAGATCCTAGAGATTCAAAAAGCTAGGATTTACCATCACAAAAAAAGGCCACCTTCATATATCAGTTTAAAAATCCAGGGCCAGATTTCTTCTTGTGAAACGGCAACACTAAGATCTGGATTTGCACAACGAAGTGTGTTGCAATTAAGTAATAACCAAATGCTGCTGGCTTACATTTCTTGGCAACATTTGTTGAACATAATTATTAAATCAACTTGTTTAATCGCGTTAGTGGATTATAGCTTAATATTGGCTTAAAGTGATGGTAAATCCTAGAGATTCCAAAATCTAGGATTTACCATCACTAAAAATAAAGGCCACCTTCATTCATCAGTTTAAAAATCTGGGGCCAGATTTCTTCTTGTGAAAGTGCAACACTAAGATCTGGATTTGCACAACAAAGTGTGTTGCAATTTCACAAATAACCAAATGCTGCTGGCTGCCACCATATTCAGCATAAGTTTGCCTCTGGATACTGAATTCACATGCCTAATAAACCTACCAGTTAAGTAACAAGTACCAATAAGTAACAAATACGTTGGCAATTTGACCCACTATATTTCAATTATATAAACCTAATATAGTTCAATGTTAATATTCAAGTACACTGCAAGCAACTAGCAAAAAAACAATCCTTTTAAGTCATAAGAATAAGGCATTCTTACCAGTATCCATCTCCATATTTCTCAATTAACTTCTCCCTCCTGCGCTTCTGCTGCTCTTTCCGTGCTTCATTGCGGCGTTCTTCCTCGGCAGCATCTTTCACTAGATCATAAAAATAAGTATTGATATACTGAAGTAAAGCTCTCGTTTGAAAATAAACTGGGCTCGGCAAACCCAGGGAGCCACTGGCTCCTAGAATTTTACCTCTGCCTCCTAACTTATCCTCCACACATCTATATACAAATTCCGCTGTCTCCTAAAAGTATGCCTGGCCCCTATATTTTGCCAGCTACTTCAACAACAAAATAGACTCCAGAACTGAAATCAGCTAACATACTACCGGTCTCCCACCCCAACAAAAGCTCACAATCATCCAAAACCTACAGCCATAAATTTAGCTCTTTTGCCCCTGTTGAGGATTAAGTTTCTGCCCTTATACTATCCTCACCTCACTACCTGTCCCCTTGACCCCATTCCCTCACTACTTACCTCCCTCTCTCCATGAGTAGCCCTAACTTATCCTCCATACATATATACAAATTCCACTGTCTCCTAAAAGTATGTCTGGCCCCTACATTTTAAACAGATTTGTCGCCCACTATGTTGAAAGGACAGTTAACATCTATTTGAAGAATCCAATTCAGACTTGACAAAGCTAGCAACTCATTAGCAAAACATTAATTGTTTTGCAATTAGACAACGTGCTGTGGTCCTATTTGGAAGTACAAAAAGCAGTCACAAGCCTAATTTGTAAACCCACAATTTTCAGACACAGAAAGAGGCGAGTACATTGCAGAGGTTTTGTATAAAAAATGAAAGCAAATTTAGGTTTTCAAGCAGCTGTAGGATATTTTCATTAGAGGGCCTAAAGTATGACAGGTATTAGGTGCCTTTGCTTGATTCGTCTTAGACCAATGGGTTTCAAACCTGTCCTCATGCCTCCCTAACAGACCAGATTTGCCGGATTGCCTTAAAAAAAAAAAACTTTAGATAACCTCAAAATCAGGCCTTAGGAATGGTTTGAAAACTGGGGTCCTTGATTAGGCACTATTTGTTAGGATTCAAACTTACAGTAACAGTCTGATATTCATCAATAGTATACGTCAAGTTGCATGTATAAATAATTGCAAAATGCAAGTGTTGGCGTTTAGAGATTACTTCTGGGTATTGATGACCTAATTTGCAGGATTTTCAGTGCTAAACAAAATTTGTTTACCTGAAATTTCGACAGCGATTCCACAGATAATCATCAATTACTGTTGGGATTATAACTGCTGGCCAGCAGGAGGCGGCAAAGAGCACCACAGCAAAGCTGTTAAGTATCACTTCCCGTCCCACAAAACGAGAAAAGGAAAGACAAGGTGCAGAGAATTAGATATAAAAAATAAGTCTAAAAACAGGGAGGGCCGTGGACTTTCCGTGTCAAGAAATAAATTAGGTAAACTTTTTCTTTAAGACACGGTGAGTCCATGGATCAATTACAGTTGGGAATACCCAAGCTAGAGGACACATAAGGGAGGGACAAGACAGGTAATCTAAACAGAAGGCACTACCGCTTGAACCTTTCTCCCAAAAGAAGTCTCAGCCTAATCCATCTGCCACTATAACTCCACCCTTAGATTGGTCCTTGATAACCTGGCCCCACCTACCATAGTTCAGAAAACACTCCCTCAGCCCTGGCATACTCCTGACAGTACCTCCGCAGATGTTCCCGTACTGCTGAGCGACACTGGAGGAAATCTCGGAGTGCTGACTTTCTTCACTGTAAGTTCATCTTGAACTCTTACTATTCTGCTTTTAATCAATATAAGCAACATTACTTCTCTACTTTCTGTTCTCCACATTCAATACTCTTCTCCGCCCACTCCAAGATTTTGCCAGCTACTTCAACAGCAAAATAGATTCCAGAACTGAAATCAGCTCATACTACCGGTCTTCCACCCCCTCAAAATCTCACAATCATCCAAAACAGCCATAAATTTAGCTTTTTTGCCCCTGTTGAGGATTAAGTTTCTGCCCTTATACTATCCTCACCACCTGTCCCCTTGACCCCATCCCCTCACTACTTACCTCCCTCTCCATGAGTAGCCCTTGGATTTGCACCAAGATATTTACGCCATATCTTATGGAAAATCTTTCAAGTAACCAGCTTACATGCCTGAATCAAGGTATCAATGACTGAATCAGAGAACCCTCGCTTAGATAAAAATCAAGGGTTCAATCTCCAAGCAGTCAGTTGTAGAGAAATTCGATTGATGGAAGGGTCCCTGAATGAGAAGGTCCTGCCTCAATGGAAGCTTCCACGATGGCAGAGAGGACATGTCCACAAGAACGGCATACCAAGTCCTGCAAGGCCACGCGGGACCTTAGCGTTCTGACGAGATGCCATAAGACCCAGCTCTGGTCTGCCCCATCTGATAATCAGAGTGGCAAAGACCTACGGATAGAGTTCCCATTCCCACGGATGAAACGACTGTCTGCTCAAAAAATTTGCTTCCCAATTGTCCACTCCTGGGATGTAGATTGCTGACAGATAAGAGTGAGCCTCCGCCCACCAAATTATCATGGATACTTCTGTCATCGCTAAGTAACTCCATGTTCCTCCCCTATGATTGATGTAAGCCACAGTCGGGATTTTGTCCGAGTCGACACAACCAAAGCCTTCAGGGAATTCCAGACTGCACCACTAGTAGACTGGCGTCCGTTGTCACTATCACCCATGAGGGTCTGCGGAAGTACGTCCCTTTGGACAGATGAACCAGCAACAACCACTAAAGGAGAGTCTCATGTCTCCTGATCCAGCTCTATCAGGAGACAAATTTGCATAATCTCCATTCCACTGCCTGAGCATGCCCAGTTGTAGTGGTCTGAGATGAAAACGAGCAAACGGAATGTCCATTGCCGCCACCATCAATCCAATTACCTCCATGCACTGAGGCACTGATGGCCGAGGATTGGACTGAAGGTCTCGGCCTGTATTCAGAATCTGACTTCAGTCAAGAAAATTCTCATGATATAGAATCTATTAGAGTTCCCAGGATAGGAACCCTCGTCTGTGGAACTAATGAACTCTTTTCTAGATTCACCTTCCTCCCGTGAGTCCTTAGAAAGGACAGAACCAGGTCTGTATGAGATTGTCAGTTGATAAGACGCCTGGATCAGAATATCGTCCAGATAAGGCGCCACTGCAATGCCCCGCAGTCTGAGAACCGCCAGCAAAGCCCTTAGAACCTTTGTGAAGATCCTGGGAGCTGTGGCCAGCCCCAAAGAAAGAGCCACAAACTGAAAATGTTTTTCCAGGAAGGCAAACTTTAGAAACTGGTGATCTGTGGATAGGAATATGAAGATATGCATTCTTTAAGTCCACAGTAGTCATATTGACCCTCCTGGATCAATGGAAGAATTGTCTGAATAGTCTCCATCTTGAAGGATGGAACTCTGAGAAACTTGTTTAGACTCTTGAGATCTAAAATGGGACAGAATGTTCCCTCTAGGGCTGCAACAACTAATCGGTAAGATTGATCATAAAAATAGTTGTCAAAGAATCTCATTATCAATTAGGTGGTCAGCGATTGGTTGGTTAATTGCACAGCACCAGCTGCTTCAATCCGATGAACTCCTGCACATGGTATTGGGCAAACATTTTTATTTATTTATTTTTTTCTATCCGATTAATTGGATGATTGTCCGATTAATCGGATAGAAAAAAGATTAAAAAAATGAATTCAATTTTTTTGCACACTCTTAGTTGCAGTAGATCAGATTTAAGCAGCTGGTGCTGTGCAACTGACCAACTAATCGCTGACCACCTAATTGATAATGTTGTTAACTATTTATGATCAAACTTACGGATTAGTTGTTACCGATTAGTTGTTGCAGCCCTAGTTCCCCCCTTTTTGGGAACCATGAAAAGATTTGAATTACTTCCATAGTGGAGAGGTCTTTTACACAACGTAAGAACGCCTCTTATGTTGTCTACACAATTGTGAAAGAAACCTCCCCTAGTTTTTTTAACTCCAGTTGATACCCTTGGGACACGATTTCCAGTGTCCAGGGATCCTGAACGTCTCTTATCCAAGCCTGGATGAAGAGAAAATCTGCCCCCTACTAAAGCCGGTTCCGGATCAGGGGCCGCCCCTTCATGCTGTTTTGGGAGCAGCAGGCTTCTTGGGTTTACTCTTGTTCCAAGCCTGGTTAGGACTCCAGGTGGACTTTGCTTGTGCAAAATTCCCTTCCTGTTTAGCGGAAGAGGGGACCCCCCTTGAAATTTCAAAAGGAACGAAAATTCTGTTTACCCCTTTGTTTAGCTGCTTTATCCTGAGGTAGGAGATGACCCTTACCTCCCGTAATGTCAGAAATTATTTCTATCAAGTTAGGCCCGAACAGGGTCTTTCCTTTGAAAGGAATAGCCAAAAGCTTTGATTTAGAGGACACATCTGCAGACCAAGATTTTAACTATAAAGCTCTATGCGCTAAAATGGCAAATTCTGCATTCTTACCCGCCATCTTGGCGATCTGAAAGACGGCATCCGTAATAAATTAGCTAAGGGCCTTAATTCTATCTAGGACTTCCTCTAAAGGAGTCCGTCTTGAGAGACTAAGGCGTCAAACCAAAAGGCAGCCGCAGTTGTAACTGGTACAATACAAGCCGTCGGTTGCAATAGAAAACCCTAATGAATAAATAGCTTTTTTAGAAGACCCTCCAACTTTATCCATAGCAGGGCCTATGAATACCCAAAAACTCCCCTCGCCCACCGGGCAAGTAAATGACAAAACTTACCAGCCCGCAAGAAACTTTAGTCGCCTGTGCGTATCTGCATGTAGTGTATATATATATATATATATATATATATATATATATATATATATATATCTTATGTAAAATGGCAATGTAAATAGTGTTATTGTAATCCCACAAAGCATTGCAGACAGAGGTCCTAATTTGAATGCCCTGCAAGCTGTTTAATATTTGTGACTTAAAAGGCTTTAACTTTAGAAAATATTTTTCTATCACTAGGTAGAAAAAAAACAGATATCTTTGTAATACTGTATGTACGTCTTGACTTTCCCCCCTAAGGGGGGGTTATGATTGACTAAGTATATTTAATGCTGCCACCCTTCACCCTATAGCGCTGTGAGCAGTACTGGGTTTAGCTGGACAATGAACAGTGACATAACGAGCATTTTAAAAATACTTTATTTCCCCCCCTTTCTGCCCAGCTGCCTTTTAACTACTAGCGTGACTGTCAGTGCTGTGCTAGCAGATTTGACTGGGTGCATGGAGAATGGTATGTTCTCTACTAATTGGTAGTCAGTTTTTGGAGCATTAATAGCATCCAGAAACATTGTGCACTGCTCTGTATTGTTATGGTAGGCAGCTTGCTCGTGTACATTGTGCTGAAGTACTGCAGAGGACCCTGGAGTACATCAGCATAATATACGTGAGCAAGCTGCCTACCATAACTATATAAATGCTTTAAGCCATACTTTCATACACAGAAAAAAAACTCACCGCTCTAGCCAGGATGTCTTCCCACGCAGACAACTTTAGGGGTGGGAAGTAGCAACTGACAAGGAAGAGACCAAGAGCCATGAAGATAAGGGGAGGTCTGAATGCATTTAACAGAACCTCCCCTTTCTACCCTCCTTTCCCGTGTGCGCTTACGTGAAAGGCAATTTGACATTTTTTATTGCTTCTTTTATCCTGATTAAAATGTCAGAAATTTAGGTCGCAATTAGCGACCGGACTATTCAAATGTCCTGCATAGGATCTTTGAAAGCACAAGATGTCCTCAATAGGAATAGTTGTATGCTTAGCCAGGGTAGATATAGCTCCCTCCACCTTAGGGACTGTTTGCCAAGAATTCCAAACAGTGTCAGCTATAGGATACATTTTCTTAAAATTAGGCGAATGTGAGAACGGGATACCTGGTCTTTCCCATTCCCACGTAACAATTACCGAAATTCACTAAGAGGTTCCTTATTCTGATGTGTTTCCGGTTCCTAAGTATCTGTCCATCTTACACAATGTCTCTAATGGTACCACAATACAGTCAGTCATCCAGAGTCGCTAAAACCTCTGGAAGTAACAGGCGGAGGTGATCAAGTTTAGATCTGAAGGACATGACGTCCAAGTCTGTCTGAGGTAACACTCCCTGAGTCAGAATGTTCCCCCTCAGACAGAAGCTCCCTACCCCCCAAATCAGAACCCTGGGAGGGCACATCGGAGATAGGCATCAAAGCATCAGAAGTCGCAGGAATCAAAGCGGCTTATGTCCTGCCGTGTTTGCCCTGTAACACTGGCAACTCTGATAAAACTACTGTTAGAGTGGATGCCATATCCTGCAGAGTAAAAGTGGACGCAGATGAACATGGTGTCGCTTGAGTGGGCGTTAAGGACTGACACTTGGGGAGAAAGTTGGCATACCCCAAGTCTCATCAGTCTGAGAAACATCCTGAGCTATATCTTTATTAAAGAATCTGCTCTCTACATTGTAATGCCCTCAGTGCATGATGGGCAAAAAGCGGGGGTTCGACATTGGCATTTAAACACATGGAACAAGTACTGGCATTTAGATCATCCATTGTGAAAGCAAAAAGTTATTATCTAATGCACTTTTTATAGAAAAAAAAATTATGTTGTCTAGTACACTGTTATAAGATTTTAATATTTGCGGCTTTGGAGACAAAAGTTTTAGAACGTATCCCAGAAGCAGTCAACTAATTTGGGGCAGTAATTTACACTTTTAAAAATAGCACCTCGCCACAGCACCTACCTGCTCCCTGTGACCCAACAAATGAGTCTAACAGTAGAGTGTCTATACCGCCTGTTCTACCCACGCGGTCCAGACAGACACCGGATTCACTTACTCCTGACTCCAAGAAAAGCACTGTGTGGCTTGTCTCGGCATGCGAACGAGTGCCCCGCCCATCGTGGGCATAACCAACGAAACTCCCGGGTGGCTCTGTATATGTAAAAAACGGAGTCACCGGGACAAATGCGATCTACCACACATTTAATAAGTGATCCGCAACACATGTATGACACTGGCAGCCAGTCCACCAATAACACCCGGTCTGATAAACGACTCTAGCCCTGAGTAAACCGGAATACACTAGTGAAAATCCCCAGTGTCAGCCCAATCCTGAAGGGGTTAATCTTGTTAAAAAAAAAAAGAAGACCCCGATGTACCCCCATAAAACGGCCCAATATTTAAGTGAGCCCTCTAGAACCGTGTAGTAAAGCACACGGACATAGTTAAGATAAGCAGTTTACGGAGGTAAATGACAGTGTTCTGAGTCACTAGGTGTCACAGAAAGTAATAGACTGCACATATCTCCATGCTGAGTAACAGCTTGACTTATCCCACAATGCTAGAGGTCCTCCAAGAATCTGTGGGAACAAAACTGGGTCTTAAATAAAATTTGCTAAGACAATATTCCACAGGGCAGCACAGTCTGGGAGTCACAGAAACGATCATATTTGAATCTGTACAGCTCCCCTTGAGTAAAATAGTACACCGGTATCATTTAAAAATAAACTCTTGAAGAATCTAAACACCTGACTTTACCTCTTCCTATCACTAACACAGGCAAAGGGAATGACTAGTGTGGGAGGGAGGAGCTATATATACACAGCTCTGCTGTGGTGCTCTTTGCCTCCTCCTGCTGACCAGGAGGCATAATCCCATAAGGATGAAATCTGTGGACTCGTCATATCTTGTAAAAGAAATAGGCACTTACCTGAAATTAGATCTGCCCAGCAGCAGGACAGCTCACTTGGTATGAGAGGGCATCCTCCCCCACATGGACCTGTGCAGAAAAAAAAAAAAGTTTGAAATACTGAATAATCCTACCCAGGCTTTCAGGATAGGGCAGCAACTGTTTGGGAGGCACAGTGAGGTTTATACCCCACAAGTTCCCAATTGCTTAAAAATCTTGAAATTTCTTTCAGACAACTAAACTTTACCACCTCATTGCAACGTAGGCAAAGAGAACGACTGGGGTTTGAGGGAAGGGAGGTGATAGAGCTTTGCTGTGGTGCTCTTTGGCTTCTGCTGGCCAGGAGTGATATTCCCAACAGTAATTGATGATTATTCGTGAACTCAACATGTCTTAAAGAAATTAGCCAGGCAGAAGATTAGCCAGGCACACTTGCAAAACTACTAAACTTTTCTTGGGTCAGTATTGTGGTTTGCTCTTAAAGTGAAGGTAGACTTTTATGAATCAGTGAAACTTTAGGCACTAAAAAGAAATTTTAAAATTAATTTGTTACATATTTTCATAATACTGCATGGTGAGGCTGTAGAATCCATATTCTTTAGACTGCCACTGCATACAGGACACTATTAGCAGACGATTCATTTTGAATCCAGATACTTTAATTTACCATGGTTTCATATATGCTGTTGTGAGAAAATGGATGCTACATTGACTGAATTGAGACATTCCAGTTAGGCAACCAGACTCAGAAAGCTCAATTATGGTCCTAAATTGGTTAACCAGATAAAGTTAAACTTAATTAAGCAATAGGTAGCAAGCATGAAATCCCAGGCTGTATGAAATGCTTGACACCATGTTCGGGAAGCCCTCTAAAATTTAGAAATTTAATATTGAGTTGTTGCTGGTTGACCGATTTCACAGCAACACACAAATATGATTTAGTCATTACTACATTTTATGCCACTATTCCAACCCCAAAACTTAGTGATGGTAAAGTTCTGTTAATTACTATCAAGAGTTGCATTAATTGATAAAAATAAAGTTTCATTTATGGTTTTTAATAAATGTGGGTTTCAATCAAGTTATAAACTTTACAGGGAGTGCAGAATTATTAGGCAAATGAGTATTTTGACCACATCATCCTCTTTATGCATGTTGTCTTACTCCAAGCTGTATAGGCTCGAAAGCCTACTACCAATTAAGCATATGTGATGTGCATCTCTGTAATGAGAAGGGGTGTGGTCTAATGACACACACCCTATATCAGGTGTGCATAATTATTAGGCAACTTCCTTTCCTTTGGCAAAATGGGTCAAAAGAAGGACTTGACAGGCTCAGAAAAGTCAAAAATAGTGAGATATCTTGCAGAGGGATGCAGCACTCTTAAAATTGCAAAGCTTCTGAAGCATGATCATCGAACAATCAAGCGTTTCATTCAAAATAGTCAACAGGGTCGCAAGAAGCGTGTGGAAAAACCAAGGCGCAAAATAACTGCCCATGAACTGAGAAAAGTCAAGCGTGCAGCTGCCAAGATGCCACTTGCCACCAGTTTGGCCATATTTCAGAGCTGCAACATCACTGGAGTGCCCAAAAGCACAAGGTGTGCAATACTCAGAGACATGGCCAAGGTAAGAAAGGCTGAAAGACGACCACCACTGAACAAGACACAAGCTGAAACGTCAAGACTGGGCCAAGAAATCTCAAGACTGATTTTTCTAAGGTTTTATGGACTGATGAAATGAGTGAGTCTTGATGGGCCAGATGGATGGGCCCGTGGCTGGATTGGTAAAGGGCAGAGAGCTCCAGTCCGACTCAGACGCCAGCAAGGTGGAGGTGGAGTACTGGTTTGGGCTGGTATCATCAAAGATGAGCTTGTGGGGCCTTTTCGGGTTGAGGATGGAGTCAAGCTCAACTCCCAGTCCTACTGCCAGTTTCTGGAAGACACCTTCTTCAAGCAGTGGTACAGGAAGAAGTCTGCATCCTTCAAGAAAAACATGATTTTCATGCAGGACAATGCTCCATCACACGCGTCCAAGTACTCCACAGCGTGGCTGGCAAGAAAGGGTATAAAAGAAGAAAATCTAATGACATGGCCTCCTTGTTCACCTGATCTGAACCCCATTGAGAACCTGTGGTCCATCATCAAATGTGAGATTTACAAGGAGGGAAAACAGTACACCTCTCTGAACAGTGTCTGGGAGGCTGTGGTTGCTGCTGCACGCAATGTTGATGGTGAAAAGATCAAAACACTGACAGAATCCATGGATGGCAGGCTTTTGAGTGTCCTTGCAAAGAAAGGTGGCTATATTGGTCACGGATTTGTTTTTGAATGTCAGAAATGTATATTTGTGAATGTTGAGATGTTATATTGGTTTCACTGGTAAAAATAAATAATTGAAATGGGTATATATTTGTTTTTTGTTAAGTTGCCTAATTATGCACAGTAATAGTCACCTGCACACACAGATATCCCCCTAAAATAGCTATAACAAAAAACTACTTCCAAAACTATTCAGCTTTGATATTAATGAGTTTGGGTTCATTGAGAACATGGTTGTTCAATAATAAAATTAATCCTCAAAAATACAACTTGCCTAATAATTCTGCACTCCCTGTATGAAGGCAATTTCTAAACCTCATATACTCAACCAGTTATATATATTTTTTTCTACCTTTTGATCAAGTTTTTGACTAAACCAACTGAAATTTAGGCTCTTAGGCGGCCGTCACTCAGCGTCATCGGCCCCATCAAGCAACTGCGCATGTGCTATTTAATCTCATTCATTTAGTCGCATGGTAAATGGTGCGCGTGCCCGTGTAACGCATACGTACTAATTATAGGTAGGAATCCCTTACGATTTCATCGGCATCTTGTAAAAGATAGACAAGCGCTTCACTTTACTTTTTATACTGGCCATTATAAGCATTGCATTATAAGTAATTGTTAAATGTATATTATTTCCACGCATGCGCAAAAACTTCTCAGGAGCGAGCAGATAGCTGTGACGTAGGAGCGGGTGGGACCACTCTGTAGTGTAAGTAGATATCGGAGCAGGGAGTGTCAGATGGGAGGAGCGAGGAGTGGTAAGGGAAAAAGTTTTAAACATTACGATTTATTATTGTCAATAATTTACAAGCTTTGAAAACAGCCACTAAGCTTACAAAGTGACAGCCAAACTAGTTTGTGTACCTAAACTGATAAAATGTACCATCACTTTAATAGGTAAATATGGGAAGGTTACATAATGAAAGTTAAATATAATTAGTAAAATTATTTTAGTTCTAAAATGTTTTACTATAAAATGCAAGAAAGTATTTCATTACCTTGAGGAGAATTTTTTTTGGTAGTTTGTTTTGGTCCAGATTTTACCACCTTTTGTTTCTTTACAGGATTTCCAGCAGGCTTGGAAGGCTGCACGTTCTTCCTCTTGGCACCTCTTGCCGCTCCAGATTTCATAGCATATCCTCCCCTTTGCTGTAATTAGAGCAAAATATGATAACGGTGATATGGCTTACTTTTATCTAATCCCTAAATAAACCAATATTTGGGAAAAGAAAAATTGTCAATATAAAACTTCAACAAATATTGCTGAA
This sequence comes from Bombina bombina, assembly GCF_027579735.1. Taxonomy (NCBI): domain Eukaryota; kingdom Metazoa; phylum Chordata; class Amphibia; order Anura; family Bombinatoridae; genus Bombina; species Bombina bombina. Next base: position 45,491,433 of record NC_069508.1, read on the forward strand.
CTTGTGTGAAATACTATTAAAGTCAAAGTAAATACTAGCGCTTTACAATTTTTGGCTAAGAGGTGACATTTTCACCTCTTAGCCAATAGCCATGCGGTAAACACGGCTCCCATGGGCATAAAGACTGATTTACCGCACGGCTATTGGCTAAGGTGAAAACATCACCTTTTAGTCTAAACTTTTTTAGCCGTAGGCTGCAGTAGGAGCTAAGAGCGGCGATCGATTCAAATAAAGTAGCTTTCTACATGAAGTATCTTATACTTCATGAATGAAAGTCCCCTTTGTTTCAATAGTAAATCCTAGGATTTACTTTCACTTTAAGAAATGAGATTTTAGCTTGATGCCAATATGGACCAGTAATAAAGGCACTTTGCCTTCTACAGTGACTCTAGCCTCATGCTACAGTTTAATGTACCAGGGCACCATCACATTGGTAGATTCTAAATTGCACTCACCTGTCAAGATAATGACCTTGAATTATTCCATCAGTACAGAATAAAAGCTTACAGGAGAATTTACTCTTACCTATTAAAGGATCATAGAGTGACAATACAAAAGCAAATTTCAAATGATTACTTTTCCTGCCAAATTTCAGTTAGTTAAATTATCCTTCACCTAAGTCATGTAGCAGAAATCAGCCAACCACAAAATGCATATAGACCAAATTCTCACATGCTCAGGAGCTGGTGAATCAGAAAGTATGCGTATAAAAAGTGAACCTTTTGATAATTGAAGAGAATTGGAAAGTAATTTTTAACTACATGCTCTTTTTAATTTTGAATCGAGTGTTCATTTTAGTGGGGACAATGAAAATTGTTTCTACTTAAAAAACAAAGTGTTAAAAGGAAATTTATGCTTACCTCAAATTTATTTATTTTAAGATATGACTAGTCCACGGATTTCATCCTTATGGGATTACGCCTCCTTGTCAGCAGGAAGTGGCAAAGAGCACCACAGCAGAGCTGTATATATAGCTCCTCCCTTCCCTCCCACTTCAGTCATTCGACCGAAGTTAAGAGAAAGGAAAAGCAAAGGTGCAGAGGTGACTGAAGTTTAACAAATATAAAGACCTGTCTTAGAAAATGACAGGGTGGGCCGTGGACTTGTCATATCGTAAAATAAATTTCAGGTAAGCATAAATTTCCTTTTCTATTACAAGATAAGACGAGTCCACAGATTTCATCCTTACTTATGGGATACAATACCAAAGCTATAGGACACTGATGAAAGGGAGGGACAAGACAGGAACATAAACGGAAGGCACCACTGCTTGAAGAACCTCTCCCAAAACCAGCCTCAGACGAGGCAAAAGTATCAAATTTGGAAAAAGTGTGAAGAGACTACCAAGTTGCAGCCTTGCAAATCTGTTCAACAGAAGCATCATTTTTAACTGCCCATGAGGAAGCCACAGCCCTAGTAGAATGAGCCGTAATTCTTTCAGGAGGCTGCTGTCCAGCAGTCTCATATGCAAAACGAATGATACTCTTCAGCCCAAAAAAAAAAAACAACGAAGGAACAATAATATCCTAATAAATATTTTAGTTAGAAACAACCTTAGAAAGAAAGCCAGGTTTAGTACGTAACACTACCTTATCGGAATGAAAAATAAGGTAAGGAGAATCACATTGTGAAGCCAAAAGCTCAGAAACTCTGCGAGCAGAAGAAATAGCAACTAAAAACAAAACTTTCCAAGATAACTTAATATCTATGGAATGCATAGGTTCAAACGGAAACCCTTGAAGAACATTAACTAAATTCAAACTCAGAGGAGCAATAGGTCTAAACACAGGCCTGATCCTAGTCAGAGCCTGACAAAATGATTGCACATCCGGAATAACTGCCATACGTTTGTGTAACAAAATAGATAAAGCAGAAATCTGTCCCTTTAAGGAACTTGCTGATAACCCCTTCTCCAATCCTTCTTGGAGAAAGGACAAAATCCTAATCTTACTCCATGAGTAACCTTGGATTCACACCAATAAAGATATTTATGCCATATATTATGGTAAATCTTTGTAGTAACCAGCTTACGTTCCCGAATCAAGGTATCAATGACCGAATCAGAGAACCCTCGCTTAGATAAAATCAAGGGTTCAATCTCCAATCAGTCAGTTGTAGAGAAACTAGATTCGGATGATGGAAGGGTCCCTGAATGAGAAGGTCCTGCCTCAATGGAAGCTTCCATGGTGGCAGGGATGACATGTCTACCAGATCAGGATTCCAAGTCCTGCGAGGCCATGCAGGAGCGATGAGAATCACTGAAGCCCTCTCCTGTTTGATTCGAGCAATCACCTGGGGAAGGAGAGCAAACGGTGGAAACACATAAATTAGGTTGAAAGACCAAGGCACTGCCAATGCATCCATCAGTTTGGCCTGAGGATCCCTGACCAGGATCCGTATCACAGGAGCTTGGCATTCTGACAAGATGCCATAAGATCCATCCTGCCCCATCTGAGAATCAGGGTGGCAAAGACCTCCGCCGTCTGTCCAAAAAAAAAAAATGCTTTCCAGTTGTCCACTTCTGGGATGTAGATTGTGACGGATAACTTGTTCCTCCCTGATGATTGATGTAAGCCACAGTCATGATATTGTGCTACTGAAATCTGATTTGGCCAAAGCCAAATGAGGCCAAGCCTTTAGCTCATTGAATATTGCCCTCAATTCCAGAATATTTATTGGAAGTAGACACTTTGACCGAGTCCACACACCCTGAGCCTTCAGGGAATTCCAGACTGCACCCCATCCTAGTAGACTGGCATCCGTCGTCATCACCCATGAGGGTCTGCGGAAGCACGTCCCTTTGCACAGATGATCCTGCGACAATCAAAAGGAGAGTCTCTTGTCTCCTGATCCAGATGTATCTGAGGAGACAAATTTGCATAATCTCCATTCCACTGTCTGAGCATGCTCAGCTGTAGAGGTCTCAGATGAAAACGAGCAAACGGAATGATGTCCATTGCCGCCACCATCAATCCAGTTACCTCCATGCACTGAGCCACTGATGGCCGAGGATTGGACTGAAGGGATTGGCATGCATTCAGAATCTTTAGCTTTCTGATGTCCGTCAAGATTTTCATGGATAGAGGCTATTAGAGTTCCCAGGGAAAGGAACCCTTGTCTGGAATTAACTCTTTTCTAGATTCATCTTCCACCCGTGAATCCTTAGAAAGGATAGAACCATGTCAGTATGAGACTTTGTCAGCTGATATGACGCCTGGATCAGAATATCGTCCAGATACGGTGCCACTGCAATGGCCCGCAGCCCGAGAACCGCCAGCAGAGACCCTAGAACTTTTGTGAAGATCCTGGGTGCTGAGGCAAGCCCAAAAGGGCCACGAACTGAAAAGGTTTGTCCAGAAAGGCAAACCTCAGGAACTGGTGATCTGTGGATAGGAATATGAAGATATGCATCCTTTAAGTCCACAGTAGTCATATTGACCCGCCTGGATCAATGGAAGAATTGTCCGAATAGTCTCCATCTTGAAGAATGGAACTGAGAAACTTGTTTAGACTCTTGATATCTAAAATGGGTCGGAACGTTCCTCTTTTTTGGGAGGCACAAAAAGATTGGAGTAAAACCCCTGCCCCTGTATTGGAACGGGACAAATTACTCCCATAGTGGAGAGGTCTTTTACACAACGTAAGAACGCCTCTCTTTATCTGGTCTACAGACAATCTTGAAAGAAACCTTCCCCTTCGGAGAGAATTTTTGAACTCCAGCTGATACCCTTGGGACACTATTTCTAGTGTCCAGTGATCCTGAAAGTCTTATCCAAGCCTTGATAAAGAGAAAGTCTGCCCGCTACTAGATCTGGTCCCAGATCGGGGGCTGCCCCTTCATGCTGTCTTGGAAGCAGCAGCGGGCTTCTTGGTTTGTTTAGCCTTGTTCCAAGACTGGTTGGGTCTCCAGGTGAGCTTGGTTTGAGGATAATTCCCTTCCTGTTTAGCAGAAGAGGAAGGGGGGGGGCGCCTTTGAAATTACAAAAGAAACAAAAAATTACTTTGTCGTCCCCTTAGCTTAGATGTCTTATCTTGAGGGAGGAGGTGACCCTTACCTCCCATAATCTCAGAAATTATTTCTTTCAAGTCAGGCCCGAACAGGGTCTTTCCTTGAAAGGAATAGCCAAAAGCTTGGATTTAGAGGATACATCCGCAGATCAAGATTTCAACCATAGGGCCAATTGGTGACCTGAAAGGCAGCATCCGTAATAAAAGAATTTGCCAGCTTAAGGGCCTTAATTCCATCTAGTATTTCCTCCAAGGAAGTCTCAGTCCTAGGAGACTCTTCTAGAGCTTCAAACCAAAAAGCAGCCGCAGTCATGGCTATTACAATGCAGGCCACTGGATGCAATAAAAACCCTTTATGAACAGAGTTTTAAGACCCTCCAACTTCTTATCCATGGGGTCTTTGAAAGCACAACTGTCCTCGATAGGAATAGTCATACGCTTTGCCAGGGTAGAAATAGCTCCCTCCACCTTAGGGACAGTCTGCCAAGAGTCCCGGACAGTGTCAGCTATAGGGTACATTTTCTTAAAATTAGGGGAAGGAGAGAACGGGATACCCGGTCTTCCCATTCCCTTGCAACAATTTCAGAAATTCTCTTAGGAACTGGAAAAACATCGGCATAAGGGACCTCTAAGTATTTGTCCATCTTACACAATTTCTCTGGTGGGACCACAATAGAGTCAGTCATCAAAACCTCTCACAGTAACAGACTGAGGTGTTCAAGTTTAAATCTGAAAGACATGACATCCGAATCTGTCTGGGGCATCGCACTTCCTGAGTCAGACAGTTCCCCCTCAGACAGGGTCTCCCTACCCCCCAATTCAGAGCCCTGGGAGGGTACATCAGAGATAGCTATCAAAGCATCAGAAGTCGCAGGGACCACATGGGTCTCTGACCTGATTGCCTTGTAACACTGGCAACTTAAATAAAACTTCTGTAAGAGTGGATGACATAACTGCAGCCATATCCTGCAGAGTGAATCAAGTGGACGCAGTTGAGGAACACGGCGTCGCTTGAGTGGGCGTTAAAGATTGTGACGCTTGGGGAGCACCAACATCTTCTCCATGGACCACTGGTTGACGACCGCTGCTCTATAGGAATAGTTGTATGCTTAGCCAGAGTAGAAATAGCTCCCTCCACCTTAGGGATAGTTTGCCAAGAATCCCGCACGGTGTCAGCTATAGGGTACATTTTCTTAAACATAGGGGAAGGGGAGAACAGGATAACCGGTCTCATTCCTGTGCAATAATTTCTGAAATTCTCTTAGGAACAGGAATGGAGTCGGAATAAGAAGGGACCTCTAAGTATGTCCATCTTACTCAATTTCTCTGGTGGAACCACAATAGAGTCACATTTGTTCAGAGTCAGCAAAACCTCTTGCAGTAAAAGACTGAGGTGTTCAAGCTTAAATCTAAAGGAAATTACGTCCGAATCTGTCGGGGGCAATGCACTTCCTTAGTCAGACAGGGCCTCCCCCTACCCTCCAATTCAGAGCCCTTGGAGGGTACATCGGAGATAGCCATAAATGCATCAGTCACAGGGACCACATGAGCCTTTGTCCCGCTTAGTTTGCCTTGAAAAATTGGCAACTTTGATAAAACTTCTGTAAGAGTAGATGACATAACTGCAGCCATAACCTGCAGAGTGAATGAAGTGGACGCAGTTGAGGAACACGGCGTCGTTTGGGTGGGCGTTAAAGGTTGTGACGATTGGGGAGAAAGTTGCGGCATATCCAGATTCTCATCCTTAGCCATACTTGCATTAAAGAAAATTTGTTCTTTACATTGCAAAGCCCTCAGTATGAGGGACAAAAATAGGGGGTTCCACATTGGCATCTAAACACATACTAGAGGTACGTTCCTGAAGTTCAGCCATGATAAACTAACAATATTGGTCGGTTTCTCTAAAATTCCAAATAAATTTAAAAACGCAAATACTTTGGAAAAAGTTGCTGGGAAAGAAAAAAAAAAAAAAAAAGGGTGTACCGTCTCTAAATATTAAAGCCGCCTATGCGTTTGTTGCCCCGCAGTAAGCTGCATTGATTTGAAAACACTAAGATTTATAAAAACATACTGTAAGTATTACAGATTTAAACAATTTAGGTCTAAATTAGCGCTGTGGCGCTTACCTGTCCAAAAACGAAACACTGAATAGTTGGACGGCGCTCCTAAAGTCGCTTGTGAAGTATGCAAACAGGCGACTTAGGCCACACTAGAGCCTAGATACATGCTGCTCCAAGACAGGATCCGGATAGAAATTTTGCATCTGAGCGTGCGAAATTCAAGCCCCGCCACTCGTGGGAGCAACTAAAGTTCCCGGTTACAACAAGTACCGCATGGTAAACAAACATGTCTGACCAATGTGCCCCTTCACATAAACACACACTGGTCTAGTAATGTAAAAAATAAATACTTTGCTGCGCATGCCACATTAAAATGCTCACTGCGCACTAACAGATTGACCTCAGTGTCAAGCCCATAGTAAAAACATAGCCCCTGGTTAACCCTTTATTAGGCTACTGAACATCCAAACAGCCCTGAGGAAAAAAAAAAAAAAAAAATAGTACACACTGGCACCATTTAAAAATAAACTGTTGATTGAAGAATCTAAACTAACACCTCACTTTACCTCTTCCCATCACCAACACAGGCAAAGAGAATGACTGGGGTGGGAGGGAAGGGAGGAGCTATATATACAGCTCTGGTGCTCTTTGCCTCCTGCTGACCAGGAGGCGATATGCCATTAGGATGAAATACGTGGACTCATCATATTGGAAAAGAAAAATATCTATACAGGTGAAACTTTATATCCAAACTGCTTGGAACTTGAAGTTTTGGATAACTGGAATATCTGAATCTGCAAAATGGGACGGAACCAAAATGTGAATGTATTCATTTAGGCAATATTTACGTCAATACAGTTTAGCCAAGCAACCTAAAGGCAGCTTTACATTAATACTTTTCTATACATAGTACCATTATAAAGCTAGTACAGTACTTTAATCATAAAGGTAATAGTCTTTAAAATAAGCCTATTTGCATTTAATACAAAATATCACAGGCAGAGAAGATTGTGACTTACAAGCAAGGAAAATAATTTTAACATTTAATTATAAATAAATAAGTGTATTGCAGAATTTGGGGGATTTGTATCTCTTAAACCTATCTTGTGGGGCATTCATTGCTCATACAGAGCAGTTTTTCACTACTTAATATGTCTGTCTATTGCATTTTAAGGCTAAACTTATTATAATCTCATGTTTGAGTTTATTTTTGACCTGTCTGTACCTTAAGTCTTTCCATTTTAACAAACAACTTTTCAATACACTTCCTTTGTTTAAATTTAGATAATCTTTATTTGCACAGTTTGACACCAACTCCTACTGAGCATGCGAGACCCACAGGATATACATAAGCATGTTGTGATTGGCCGACGACTGTCACATGATGAATCAGGAACGAAAACAATTTACATTTGACAAAAAAAAAATTTTTAATACTCATTTGAAACAAACTAAATTGTTTTTGCATTGTTTTGGGCATTTACTGATGCTTTTCTATCGTGTTTAGGGGTCCTTGACGTTATAGGTTTAAGCTGAAGTTCAGCTATTTTGTGAATTTGTTAGGACTGTATCCACCAATAAATTATAGTATAAAGTTTAGATGAAAGATTAACACTGAAAAAGTAAATATTTTAGCTGATTAAGTCTGAAAGGCAAATCAGAGGTAGTTTTGTAAAAAATGACTGAACTGTTTAGGAATTGGAGCATGAGGAAACTGCCACTGCTGAGGGTCAAGTAATCAAAGCTAGAATCAGTTAAATATTTTATAGATGACTGGACTTGACAGATGTTAAGTTTTGCATAGTTTAAACTTAGAACTATGATTAGCATTTTCTAAAAAAGGGAAACTTGTTCAGAATAAAAAAGGAATGTAAAATAAACCCAATAAAGGTGCAATGAATTTAAAAAAATCATACTACACTAAGTGTTAGAAAATACCAAGATCAATTTCATACAATTGACACTTATTTCCAACCCTCAACCTTTAAAAATTAGTCATCTCACACTTGCAAGGACGTGATTGTGAAGGAAAATTATATATCCTTTAGCGCAGTGTCGCCCTTCTTTCATAATAAGAATTTCCATTACGCAAACAAGTTTTTAGCTTTTTAAACCAAGGGTAAACTATGGCTTACAAAAATGTTTAAAATGGCATATTACTGTCCCTGCTGTAGTAGAAACTAATAAAGTACTGGTCTTGTAATGGACAAAGTGACTTATCAAAAGAAAATCGGAAAGATTCTGTACTTACTCCTCTGCCACGACCTCTGCCTCGTGATGGTCCTCCAAAAGCAGCAAAGCTGCCGCCAAATGCACTGCCATGAAAACCAGGCATTCCTCTCCCCAGAGAGCCTACAGCTGCAAGGCTATCCCGGTAGTTTTCATAGCGATCACCAAAACTATCTCCGAAGCTGTTGCGTTTGAGATCACTATTACCATAGCCAGATCTGTACAGATCTTGCCCAACCAGAGAAGACCTCAAGTCAAAAGACTCATAAGGTTCAAACCTGGAAAATTTGCTGTGAGGAGAAAAATAATGTGTATGAGCATAATGCAAAGGCATAGTATAAGCATTAGTTGACATTTATCAACTTTAAAGTGTTTGCAATTTGTAAAATATTTTTCTTGACTGCTTACATAAGCAAACAAAATAGTTGAAGGCATAACAACCAGTCTGAAACAATATTGTGCTTCAAGTATGCAAACACTTCTGTCAGCCAGAATGGCACTGAACAAGTTCATTAGGAGGAAAAGATCTACTGGGTTACCAAGATTCACTTCTAGTATCTTAATGATACATTATAGAATTCCCAACGGCTTTATCTGGATCAATCCAATTATAATATAACATACCACATGAATTGAAGATTGTGATATGCAATTAAAAAAAAAAAAAAGGGACATTAAAGATTTGAAGCTGTATAAAAATAGCATCACAAACCAGAAACATTTTGCAACATACTGTGCAGCTTTTCTTAAGGTATTTTTATGCTTTTGAGTGCCATTTTCCCCATAGCTTCAACACCCTTTGCTGACCAATCAAGGATACAAATGGACACTGTATTTGTAGTCTTGACCATGTACAGTAAATTAGTGCATAACGGAGCACTCATAAGCTTGTGTTCATACAGAAAGCAATTTCTTCACTAAGGTTTTCGTTGATTCTGCATTTATAAACATCAATACAAAATTACCTTGCGTTTAACAACCAGTTTAATGTCCCTTTAAAGAAAAAAATTACATGTCTGGGAGACCTGTATGCACATTTTGTACTTTGTGAACTTCAGCATTAAAAGCCAATTACCACCAAGTGCATTTGTGGACAACAGGAAAATTCAGTTTCATGCTGATGGTTCAAAAGCATCAAGCGGTTTATGTAGCTAATAGAAGTCATATATTAACCCCTTAATGACCGGACCATTTTTCAATTTTCTTACCCTTAATGACAATGGCTATTTTTACATTTCTGCAGTGTTTGTGTTTAGCTGTAATTTTCCTCTTACTCATTTACTGTACCCATACATATTATATACCGTTTTTCTCGCCATTAAATGGACTTTCTAAGGATACCATTATTTTCATCATATCTTATAATTTCCTATAAAAAAAAATATAAAATATGAGGAAAAAATTGAAAAAAAAACACACTTTTTCTAACTTTGACCCCCAAAATCTGTTACACATCTACAATCACCAAAAAACACCTATGCTAAATAGTTTCTAAATTTTGTCCTGAGTTTAGAAATACCCAATGTTTACATGTTCTTTACTTTTTTTGCAAGTTATAGGGCCATAAATACAAGTAGCACTTTGCTATTTCCAAACAACTTTTTTTCAAAATTAGCGCTAGTTACATTGGAACCCTGATATCTGTCAGGAATACCTGAATATCCCTTGACATGTATATATTTTTTTTAGAAGACAACCCAAAGTATTGATCTAGGCCCATTTTGGTATATTTCATGCCACCATTTCACCGCCAAATGTCATCAAATAAAAAAAAAGTTCACTTTTTCACAAATTTTGTCACAAACTTTAGGTTTCCCACTGAAATTATTTACAAACAGCTTCTGCAATTAAGGCACAAATGGTTGTAAATGCTTCTTTGGGATCCCCTTTGTTCAGAAATAGCAGACTTATATGGCTTTGTGGTTGCTTTTTGGTAAGTAGAAGGCCGCTAAATGCTGCTGCGCACCACACGTAAATTATACCCAGCAGTTAAGGGGTTAAATTAGGTAGCTTGTAGGGAGCTTGCAGGGTTAATTTTAGCTTTAGGGTAGAGATCAGCCTCCCACCTGACACATCCCACCCCCTGATCCCTCCCAAACAGTTCTCTTCCCTCCCCCACCCCACAATTGTCCCCGCCATCTTAAGTACTGGCAGAAAGTCTGCCAGTACTAAATAAAAGGAGTTTTTATTTTTTTTTAATAAAAAAAAATAAAATCTTTTAGCTGTGATGGACTCCTGCCTTAGCCCCAACCTCCATGATCCCCCCCCCCCAGCAATCTAACCCTCTCCCCTACCTAATTGCCGCCATCTTGGGTACTGGCAGCTGTCTGCCAGTACCCAATTTGCCCCCCAAAAAAGTGTTTTTAATTATTATTTTTTATTACTAATTTATTTTTTTCTGTAGTGTAGCAGCCCCCCACAATACCCCCTCCCCCTCCCAGATCCTCATATATATATTTCCCCCCCTCTTCCCACTCATTGGTGTCAGTGTGGGTAGGTGATCGCGGGCGTGCGCGCGCACCCGCGCGCCCCCGCACGCTCCCGGCACCCGGCGTGCACATTGCACTAACAGGAGCCGGATGCCGGGTAGCGATGGGCCGCCCACCCGCCTCCCAGTTGCGCTCCCACCCACCAACGAACCGGCCGCATCGCTACCGGTGCAGAGAGGGCCACAGAGTGGCTCTCTCTGCATCGGATGCTTTCTAAGGGTATTGCAGGATGCCTCAATATCGAGGCATCACTGCAATACCCTGAGAGCTGCTGGAAGCGATTGCGATCGCTTCCAGCACTCTCTTAGACAAGTGACGTACCAGGTACGTCCATTGTCACTAACTGCAAGTTTTTGCAGGACGTACCTGGTACGTCACTTGTCATTAAGGGGTTAATCATATTTAGGTTTATGAAAAAGGTTATTAAGAGTTAAAATGACTGATAAAGCAAAAAAGGAAATTTATGCTTACCTGATAAATGTATTTTTTTAAGATATGACAAGTCCACGGATTTCATCCTTACTTATGGGATTACGCCTCCTGGTCAGCAGGCGGCGGCAAAGAGCACCACAGCAGATATATATATATCTCCAGTTAGGAAGAGAAAGGAAAAGCCATGGTGCAGAGGTGACTGAAGTTTAACAAAAATAAAGACAGGGTGGGCTGTGGACTCGTCATATCATAAAAGAAATAAATTTATCAGGCAAGCTTTAATTTCCTTTTCTTTTACAAGATGTGAAGAGTCCACGGATTTCATCCTTACTTATGGGATACAATACCAAAGCAATAGGACACGGATTAAAGGGAGGGACAAGACAGGAACCTAAACGGAAGGCACCACTGCTTGAAGAACCTTTCTCCCAAAAACAGCCTCAGATGAGGCAAAATACCAGATTTGGAAAAAGTGAAGAGACGACCAAGTTGCAGCCTTGCAAATCTGTTCAACAGAAGCATCATTTTTAAATGCCCATGAGGAAGCCACAGCCCTAGTAGAATGAGCCGTAATTCTTTCAGGAGGCTGCTGTCCAGCAGTCTCATATGCCAAACTGATGATTCTCTTTAGCCAAAAAGAAAGGTAGCCGTAGCTTTCTGGCCCCTACGTTTTCCAGAAAAAAACAAATAATGAAGATGCTTGACTAAAATCTTTAGTCACCTGCAAGTAAAACTTCAGGGCACGGACCACGTCCAAGTTATATAAATACGCTCCTTAGGATTAGGAAACAAGGAACAACAATTTCCTGATTAATATTCTTATTAGAAACAACCTTAGGAAGGAAACCAGGTTTTTTACGCAAGACCACCTTATCAGAACGGAAAATAAGGAGAATCACATTGTAAAGCTGAAAGCTCAAACTCTGCGAGCAGAAGAAACAGCAACCAAAAATAAAAAAACTTTGCATGCAATTTTAAGCAACTTTCTAATTTACTCCTATTATCAATTGTTCTTTGTTCTCTTGTTATCATTTGAAAAAGGCATCTAAGCTTTTTTGGTTTCAGTACTCTGGACAGCACTTTTTATTGGTGGATGGATTTATCCACCAATCAGCAAGGACAACCCAGGTTGTTCACCAAAAATGGGCCGGCATCTAAACTTACATTCTTGCTTTTCAAATAAAGATATCAAGAGAATGAAGAAAATTTGATAATAGGAGTAAATTAGAAAGTTGCTTAAAATGTCATGCTCAATCTGAATCACGAAAGAAATTTTGGGTACAGTGTCCCTTTAATATCTATGGAATGCATAGGTTCAAACGGAACCCCTTAAAGAACATTAACTAAATTCAAACTCCAAAGAGAAGCAATTGGTCTAAACACAGGCCTGATTCTAATCAGAGAATGACAAAAAGATTGAACATCTGCCAGACGCTTTAAAGCAAAATAGACATCTGTCCCTTTAAGGAACTTGCTGACAACCCTTTCTCCAATCCTTTGAGAAAAGATAAAATCCGGGAAATCCTAACCCTACTCCATGAGTAGCCCTTGGATTCGCACCAATAAAGATATTTACGCCATATCTTAAAGGGACACTGAACCCATTTTTTCTGATTCAGATAGAGCATGCAATTTTAAGCAACTTTCTAATTTACTCCTATCATGTTTCCATCGTTCTCTTGCTATCTTTATTTGAAAGGCACCTAAGCTTTTTTGAGGTTCAGAACTCTGGATAGCACTTTTATTGGTGGATGAATTTATCCACCAATCATCATGGAAAACCTAGGTTGTTCACCAAAAATGGGCCGGCATTTAAACTTAGATTCTTGCATTTCAAATAGATACCAAGAGAATGAAGAAAATTTAATAGGAGTTAATTAGGAAGTTGCTTAAAATGTCATGCTCTATCTAAATCTAAATTTGGGTTCAGTGTCCCTTTAAGGTAAACTTTTCTAGTAACAGACTTACATGTCTGAATCAAGGTATCTATGACCGAATCAGAGAACCCTCGTTTAGATAAAATCAAGCGTTCAATCTCCAAGCAGTCAGCTGCAAAGAAACTAGATTCAGATGATGGAAGGGTCCCTGAATGAGAAGGTCCTGTCTCAATGGAAGCTTCCACAGTGGCAGAGATGACATGTGAATCAGATTGGCATACCAAGTCCTGCAAGGCCACGCAGGAGCGATGAGTATCACTGAAGCCCTCTCCTTTTTGACTCGAGCAATCACCCGGGGAAGGAGAGCAAATGGAGGAACACATAAGCTAGGTTGAACGACCAAAGCACTGCCAAGGCATCTATCAGTTCGGCCCGAGAACCCCTGGACCTGGATCCGTATCTCGGGAGCTTGGCATTCTGACGAGATGCCATGACATACAGCACCGGTCTGCCTCATCTGAGACCTCCAGGTGGAGATCCCACTCCCACAGATGAAACGTCTGTTCAAAAAATCTGCCTCCCAGTTGTCCACTCCTGGGATGTAGATTTCCGACAGATAATGAGTGAGTCTCCACCCACCAAATTATCTTGGATACTTTTGTCATCGCTAAGGAACTCCTTGCCCACAGTCGCAATGTTGTCCAACTGACATCGGATGAATTTGGCTGAAGCCAACCCTGAAGATAATTCCTATTGATTGGAAGTAGAGACTATGACCGAGTCCACACACCCCGAGTCAGGGAATTCCAGACTGCATCCTAATAGACAGGCGTCCGTTGTCACCATCACCCATGAGGGTCTGCAGAAGCATGTCCCTTTGGACAGATTATCCAGAGACAATCACCAAAGAGTCTTGTCTCCTGATCCAGATCTATCTGAGGAGACAAATTTGCATAACCACCATTCCACTGTCTGAGCATACTCAGTTGTAGAGGTCTGAGATAAAAAACGAGCAAACTGAATGATATACATTGCCGCCACCATCAATCCAATTACCTCCATGCACTGAGCCACTGATGGCCGAGGATTGGACTGAAGGGCTCGGCATGTATTTAAAATCTTTAACTTTCTGACCTCTGTCAAAAAGATTATCATGGATACAGAGTCTATTAGAGTTCCCAGGAAAGGAACCCTTGTCTGAGGAATTAAACTTTTCTAGATTCACCTTCCACACACGCAAGTCCTTAGAAAGGACCGGACTATGTCGGTATGAGACTGTCAGTTGACACCTGGATCAGAACATAGTCCAGATAAGGCGCCACTTCAATGCCTCGTGGTCTGAGAACCACTAGCAGAGACCCTAGAACCTTCGTGAAGATCCCGATTACTGTGGCCAGCCCGAAAAGGGCCACGAACTGAAAAGGTTTGTCCAGGAAGGCAAACCTTAGGAACTGGTGATGATCTTTGTGGATAGGAATATAAAGATAAGCATCCTTTAAGTCCACTGTAGTCCTATATTGACCCTCCTGGATCAATGGAAGAATTTTCCGAATAGCCTCCATCTTGAAGGATGGAACTCTGAGAAACTTTTTTAGGCTCTTGATCTAAAATGGGTCGGAACGTTCCCTCTATTTTGGGAACCACAGAAAGATTTGAGTAAAACCCCTGCCC